>NW_005187490.1:1061061-1065433 GCF_000239375.1 Pundamilia nyererei
CTGCCAGAAGGCAATGATATTGGACCTAAAGCTGTTTGCATCTTGTTCATATCACCTCTACCAGAGCCTACCAGATTTAGAAGGGAGTATTCAAAGATAGGATAGTGAATATTGAAAATTTGAAAGCAACAATAAATCCTAAATGACGATAACAGTGCACTGACAACAGCAATGTTGTAGTAGTATATTATTCACCCACAGAAGTATTAGATGAGTAAAAGGGCAATAGTTAATAGAGATTTATTTATTTTTTGGTCTTAATGGTGCTAAACACTGCATGATGTCACCAAGATATTGACGGGTGAGTTTGGCAATGTGTTAAGAGTTGAGTTAACAGCCTTTCAGTACTCGTGGCCATAACCTCTGTACAGCAACAAAATAAAATGTAAATGTAAAAATTCTACAGATGGTGCCAAATTGCTTGGTTGTGTATTGTAGTGTCACAGAGGATTGACAAGAAGAAAGTCAGTATTAACTCTGAGCCTTTCAAGCAAAGAATTTTCCTGTAGCTGTGGGTCAACAAGATCTACACTAATCAATCGACAGCCCTGCTCTGTGAAGACAATAAATCTGGTGGCAGCAGAGTTATCTGTGGTAGAAGTAACATCATCAAAGGAAGGAGCTGAAGCGATCAGAGGAGACAGATAGTGGGCAAGCCAAATGATAGAGATATAGAAAGTCGAGATGATGATCAAAACTTCCGAAGGTACCTGTGCTAATGGAATTGATAAGATCTTGCTAACAGAGACTCTTGCCAGATATAAATTACTGCAGGTGGAAACAATATTCTTTTAAGATGAATATAATTAGCATTATGGTCATCTAACTGCCACCTTTTGATATTATTTATTCCTGAAGAAGTTAATCATGCTAATTCTCAAATGTAAAATATCAAGTTGAATTCATACTCCAAAGGTTCATGTCAAATTGAGCGCTATATTGAATTTTCTAATGTGTTCTGTGGCATGTAAACAAAACAGTTTGACCTTTTTGTTACCTGCAGCCAGTTAATCAGGAAGATGAGGCTCACTGCTGTGTTCCATCCCTGCACTGACGACACGATATTTCCAAAATGTAGATGTGAAAGTAAACATTTTACTTTAAACACAACAGGAGTCTGTTACACAGGAAGTAGTTATTTGCATTTCACTGAGGAAGTGCAATCTGATTACACGGCTGATGCCTGCCAATGCAAGGTGTTGGTGTAAATTATGGCTGATTGTTATGTGGAATAAATATGGACACAGGGCACATGTCAGTGCAACACATTCCTTGACAAACGCTTCACGTTTCAAATTGGAAACTTCAGCGATCCATATTTTATTTGCTAGTAGATTGTCGTAAGTTAGCAATGTGCTGCTTTTCTAACTCAACAAGCTGCTATAGAAAAAGTTACCTTATTATTATCAAGGATTATTAAAGTGACTTGATTTTTCATTTCATCATGCAATCTTCTACCTTCACTAGTGCACTACAACACTGAAACGTGTCCTCGTGTTTCAGTCCAACAGTGGCTTATCTTTGCACCAGTGTATTCCTACATTCGTTTATTAAAATCAGATACAAAGGCTGCCTGAGAACGACCTTCATAACTCCCTAAATGAGATCTCTTAGCCATTTTACAGAAAATGCTGAATAATTACATGAACAGTTAGTTCCATACGAATGTTTGTAATTTTGCCTCTGTATACTAAGACTGTAGATTTTAAGTCAAACAGTCAAGCTAAAATATATGTGCAGATCTTGAGCTTCAATTCAAGCAACAAAAGTTTCACATTAACTGTTAAGGAAGAACAGCCATGTTTATACAGACATAGGTTCCTATTTTCGGAGGCTCAAAGGCATTGTGAACAGTAACATAATCTTAAATATCAGGACAGCACTTGGATGAAAACCCTCTGAAGTCAAAGACTGTCTGAATTCTTGAACACATGGACAGCACCATCTTTCCTCCCTTAAGATGTCTTCCAGCTTTCAGTTTTGAAAAGCATGCTCCATTGAGGTAAGATCGGCTGACTGAGCCAGTGAAGGACATCTCATTTCTTTGCCGTGAAAATCTCGGGTTACTTTTGCAGTATGATTTGATTTGATATACCTTTGCTGTGAGGGTGGGGTGGCTGTAGCTCAGGTAGCAGAGCAGATCAGCCCCTAACCAGAAGGTCGGTGGTTTGATCCCAGGCTGATCCAGTCCAAATATCCTTGGGCAAGATACTAACCCCATGTTGCTCTCCGATGCATCCATCGGAGTGTGAATGTGTATGAATGTTAGATACTTAGTACTTAAGCTTAGAAGTGCTTGTATTGATTGGGTGAATGAATTAGTTGTATAAAGCGCTTTGAGTGCTCAGACAGAGTAGAAAAGCGCTATATAAGAACCAGTCCATTTACCATGATGAATTTTGCATCATTTGGCTGAATCTGAGCAGAGAGAATAGTTCTGTACACTTCAGAATTCATCCTGCTATTTCTATCAGCAGTCACATGATCAATAAACATTAGTGACCTGGTTCCACTGGAAACCGTTCATACTTGTGCCATACCATTGTCTGAACCGTGGTTGACAGAAAATGTGGTATGCTTTAGATAATGAGCAGCGCCTTTCAAAGAATTCTTCCACTAAGACAAGCACTCCATCTGAAAAAACCCCCAGAAGCAACAAGGAGTAGGTTTGAGCTGCAAAGAAGATCTGATGGGAGAGCACACATCTACTGATTGAATGGTATGTACTCCCTCGTGCGTTGCATCAGTGCGAAACTGAGAATTGAGGCAGTTATCAAAGTAATCTGCTACAGGAGTGGATTGTATTGTGTATCTGAAGAACCTTAAGGAATCTGCTTTAGGAGTGACATTAGATTTTGTGGATAATGACTGGATAAGCAAACATGGCTGATAGTATGAAAACAAGTGAAGAGGAAGAGGAGGTCAGGCCTGGCATCTCAAACACAGGTGCTGAAGTAAAAAAAAGAGTGAGCGTGCATTCAACTTAAAAGCTGTCAGAAAAGAAAATATTAAACAATTTACTAACTTATGAAGCTAACTGTATGCAGTTTTGGAAGGTATTAATAAAATAATGGCAATATTAATTACGTTATGTTAATACATATTCATGGAGGACTTTTTAATGAAAAAAACTAATTAAAAACTCCGCCTCCTAATAGTGGCATAAAAATTAATCAAAGAGGTATTAAATGAATAAATAAATAAATTATCAAGTAACAACTTAGTATTAAAAGTGTTATATCTAAGTAATATTAACAAGGTAGTCATGTAAAAGAGCAATAAGAGTAGAGAAGAACAATGTTTGGTAACAGTACAATAACATTTTAACACTAAAATAGTAATATCAATGCAATTTTGGACATCTGTCTCCGGATTTATGCAAAAGTAAAACTTTAGCAGTTTTTGAGGATTTGTAATTCTTTCAGTTACTACCACATCCATCCATCCTTCATCCGCTCATTTGTGGCAGTTGGCCGCCCCTCCCTGAGTCTGGTTCTGCTGGACGTTTCTTCCTGTTAAAAGGGAGTTTTTCCTTCCACCTGTTGCCAAAACATTTGCTCAGAGAGGTCATATGATTGTTGGAGTTTCCGCTGTTTTCTTTGTATTATTGTAGGGTTCTTGCCTTACAATATAAAGCGCCTTGAGGCAACTGTTGTTGTGATTTCGCCCTATATAAATAAAATTGAATAAAACAGAAAATTGAGCCTCATGCTGATAAACTCCTATGGGCTAATTTTTTACGTCTGATCTAAAATAAAGTCTCCACAGATGAAAATGACTGGTTAGTTTTTTGACTGGTTAGTTCTCAGATGGAACTATATGTATTGGAATCTGTTCTTTCCTTGATTCATGCAAAGATTCTTGCTGCTAGCTGCAACAGAAGCTCATAGAAGACTATTTTCAGTCATATGCTTATTAACTGACAAGGTGCGTGGTGATTTTGGCCACAGAGCTCAATTAAAACTTCATAGCACTTCTTTGTGAAATGACTACCGCTGATCCAGATGTTGCTTTGCATACTTAATGGGTTGACTTTTGTAATGCGGTTTCCTTCTGACAATTCTTTCATGTTGTGAGCACCTACACCTTCCTGAATCTTTAGGGGTTACTTTGCCTTACTTGTAGGTGAGCACCAGACAGGCTTCCAGAGCTGTCCTTAAATACCATTTCTTAATAGCATTTCACTCGGTAGAAATTGCGAGCTGGAAGCACTTACACATCTTTTTATAGCCTTCCCCTGCCTTGTAAACATCAATTAGCTTCATTTTCAGATCTTTGGTCTGCTGCATAGAAGAGACCATAGCTGAGTATTACCACAGACTTTGAAAAGTCAGAGAGTTTAGCAGCTCTAAAGACGCCTCTCAAGTTAGTT
>NW_005187490.1:1066017-1092196 GCF_000239375.1 Pundamilia nyererei
GCTTCAGGGCTGCTTTTATGTCTTTCTCTGGTGAAAAGTATAATGAAAATACCAGCTGCCTCTAGCCTTACGTGGCATCTGTTTTAATCAGGGGCACATTAACAGCTGATTTAACACTAGCCGCCTGCAATCAAGGTGTTACAGTGGCAGTAATGTATGTTAGGGGAAAGTTTTCCAAAGAATTACCTCTTCATTAAAAAGATTTAAAACAGAAAGATTACTTTACTGAAACACCACACAGATGCAGACACAATATGTTCGTCAAGCCTCATAAGGGATAATTGTACCAGTGATTAATTGCATTCATTTAAATATAATTATTTTGTTTTTTTAAGAGAGGTGACTAGAGAACATCAATTTATGTTTTTGCTGTGACAGGAAAAAAACAGAATAGAAGCTTTTGAGTCAGACTACAGCAAAAGATGGTGTTTGAAAAGAAAAAAAAAGCTTTTTCAGACAATGCGAGAGTGATTATAGTGATTAAAGTTATCAGAGGCTGGAGTGGATACTTTCTCTACAATTACGAGAAAAAGCTGCCTCACTCTCCAAAGCCTGTGGCATGAATACAGATAAAAATAAATGCTGTGCGAATTCAATTTGTGTGCCAAAGTTTTGTGTTCAGACAGAAAAAAGGAATGTACATGGAGGTATTTGTGAACATAAAATTTGCTTTGTGTTTAACACTAATCCGAGACAGTGGGCTTCTTAAGCTCAGAAACCAATAGGCCAATTAAACTTTTTTTCTATATCAAAAGCCTTTCTCTAAGCCGAGGATCAATGGCATGAAAAATTCCCTTGCTTCAAAACAAGTCACATCCTAAATGTTAAACCAAATCCTTCTGGCTGCATTCATGCAGGAGGATTTGGTTAAACACAAACGCACACACACTCACTTTCTCTCTGTGGCTCCACACAAAAAAGGACTAAGCCTCAACAGATAATGAATATCAAGCTACTTGGATGCATTATGTCCCGGATTTGGAAGCAGGCTGTGACTAGTTGACAGAACATGTCTTGTTCCTAATCTATCAATCATTTGTCTCCCTCTGATTTCCCTGTGGAGCATATGCTGATTGATTTAAATCTCTTGCGACCCGCATCCAAAATGTCCTCTCCGAACAGCTTTAACTCACCTTCTCCTCTCCCCGTCTGCCTATGTTCCTTAAACATGCATGGAAATGCATTCAATCTATCTGCAAATTACTCCCATGCTTCAATACGATGCCAGGTATAGAGCAGCTATTCCTAATGTCAAGCAATGATCTCAGCTGATGTACAATGCTTCCCTAAAAGCCTCATAAGCTCTAGAAACTAGAAATGAACTGATTCATATGTATGATGCTACCTTTTCTGTAGCATCTATTCTTCATCTTTCTAGCTAGAGAAATAAAAAAGATGTCATTATAAATGTGATTTCCATACAAGAGAGGAATGTCATCCTGTAGATGTAATATCAGGGTTATACGCCGTGTTCAGTTGTGTCCCGCAGATATTGGAATGCCAAGCTAGTTGTTTTAATGTCTAAATGTTGGGTGTCGAAGAATCCTCAGGTCTCACACGCCCTTCACGTAAGCACTTTCATTTTCCTGTTCCCGTCTCTTGTCCGCTTACACCTCCTCAGTCCAGTAGCCCATTTCAAGTCAATATGTCCTGGTGCTTCAACACCTGAGACAGATGTTGTTAATCCAGGCAACATCCAAGCTTTGGTAGCAGGAGACAACCTTCTTATTCTTGCCGAGAAGCAGCAGTTCACCAAATCTCACCTCTGTATGAGTCTGGTTTTTATCTGGTAGTAAATCAAGGCAAAATTCAAATCACTTCCAGAAATAGCAAGGCTTTAAACTGTCATCAGTGACACGCCCTACACCGTAAAAAAATATTCTGGCAGCTGGGGCACCAAAATAATACCAGAAAATAACAGAAAATAACTTTCTCATAAAAATACGATTATTTTCAGTAATGACAAAACAGTTTGTTGCCCTAATTTTACATGGGATTTTGCCTTTTTCAAGTGCTTTTAAACATTAAATTAGGAACATTTTAATGTGATTAAACAATGAAATTACCTATAAACAAGGTCAATGAATGCATGAATAAAAATACTTAAATGTACAGAAATATACAGTTAACAGTTGGTTTAAAAATAATGGATTGCATTCATATAGCGCTTTTTGAGACCCTCAAAGCGCTTTACAATTCCCCTCTGGCCATCACCAGTAGGTGGTAGGTGAAGTGTCTTGCCCAAGGACACAACAACCGAGACTGTCCAAGCCGGGGCTCGAACCGGCAACCTTCTGATTACAAGTTTATAAGAATCATTTTATATATTTTTCCATAGCATTACATTTGAATTTAACAGTTCAATCTTTCAAATAACGGACAAATATTTGTGAAATTATGATACATTTGTGAATGTATTTTAACAATCTAAATATGCATATGTGCAGACAAATACATTTAAAAAACAAGAAAATTATGTTTTATTACATTTACAGTGAGTTTACGTTAATTTACATTTGAAATGTAAAATCACAGTCTATTTATTTAAATTTAATGATATTCTAGAAGAACAGTACGGTGGGTTTAATTATAAGCAGTAACCTACCTGACTAAACCTCAGCTCACCTGTGAACTGGAGACTGCTGGCCTGACAGCAACTCTCTGCTCTACCCTGGAATCTGTGGATTTCCACCTGCAAGGCCTGCAACCCCTCCTAGCTCTTGCTTGCTCTTTCTCAACTAAGGCCACCCAAATAAACCAAGACTCAGTATCATGTTTTTATTCATCTTGAAGCCTTCTTTAATAATCTCTCTCATCTGGCAGAACTGCCGCATGATCCCCTGACCTGAAGCTGCTCACTTGCTTCCCTCCTCGGTTGCCACATCACATTATCAACACTTTCAATAAACCATTTAAATATGCCAAATGCTATCTGAATCCATTCTTTCAGTCCCGTTTAGTTCGTACTTTGACAAACCCAGCTATTATTGGGTGAGACAGTGAAAAGTCACAATGGAGCCCTGGATGCAAATGCACCACAGTTTAGGTTGTTTGTGCTGAATGTTTTCCCTCCCACTCATCGGGATGTTACAGCAGATTTTAAATGAATTTATAGCAAATGTCGGAGAATATCAAAGCCAGGTAATAAGCATGCCTCTGAATTTCTCTTTGTTTGGTTTGTGGATTATAGCCAGACATGATGGTCCTCAACATGAAGGCTAAAGTATCACATGTCACAAAAACACAGCTGCCACACATGACTTCTTTGCTCTTCATTCCTATGCAACAGGAAATCTTGAGAGGATTTGATTTCACCTCCTACATTAACAGCTTGTTCTGCTGCCCCCAAATGGCAGAAATACATTCACACAGCTTTAAGATTTCAGGTTATTTCTCTGTGTGCTTACTGGTAGTAAAGGCCAGTGATTGACTAGTCCAGGTCCAAAATGTTATATCTCTGTCTATATGAAAATGCAAAAAATAATGTAACGAGCTGGCAAGAACATTGCAAAGCAGAACTGCTGATGTAACCCTAATGATGTAGAAATGTTGGTCAGTCAGATGCCTAAACGACAGTCTAACATCAAAAAAGGAGATAAAGGTGCACAGCTTTCATGCTGCAAGACAAAATCTACATTTGTGTCTGAGAAACTGAGTTTCTGAAAATCTTCAACTCGGAAAGACTTTTTGTCAAGATCAGTTTCCATTGACCTAAAATGCATAGAAAAAACTCCAGGTTTAAAATCCCACACAAAATATGTACGTCTGTGTGTAACTGAGCAAACCAAACCCCCTCCATCCACTCATGTGGAGGGAAAACAATCTTTTTGGTAAAGCGTATATAAGCTCATTGTAGCCAATCGATACAAATTGTAGTGCAGACCGTTGACTTCGACTAGTTCTTACTTTAAGAACCTAATTAAATGGCCACAGTGCTGTGAGGAGTTTACAGGAAACAGTAAGCAAATTTTTACAGGACTGATTAGTTGCTCAGAATCCATTTTTGATATTAGTTTCCCAATTCAACTTTCTACGTATATCATTAGCAATCTGACTTAATGCTGGATGTATATCACACACACACACACACACACACACACACACACACACACACACACACACACACACGTGCAGTGCACATGGAGAGGCATCGGCACATACAGACTGAATGCACTTACACATTCACACACTCAGGGGTCGATTTATAATCTCCAAGATGACTTGCGTACAGTCCAGTGCGCTGGTTATTGCCCTTCCATGTAATTTGATTTCAGGGAAATTAAAAACTGATTGCACTGGGGTTTGATCCAGCCTACCAATGCTGCAGCGCGCACAAGAAGTAGCGCACACACGCAAATGTGCTAACAGTGAAATGTAATCAGTTCAGGAGAAGATATGAATATTTCTGTTCCCAACTCATCACTTGACAGTGTCATGCTTTATATTAAAAGCTGCCATGTCAAAAAGAAGAACTTTAAGAAATCAGTATGTGACTTGAAGGGCCAATGAGATACAAATTCTTACAAGCAGCAGATGTGCAGCAGTTGAAACGGAGTGATCACAGAAGGTAAAAATTAAAATGTGAGAATTAGCTAATAGATGCTGATCCATTCCAGAATTAGAACATCTCACCTTCAAACACAAAGGGAAAATCAGTTGTTTACTGATGTTTGCTAGACTGTCAGTGTTTCCCTTCTTCTTTCTCCAAAGCGGATGTGCTGCAGACTTCAAAAGCCTTATCGTTCCAAACAAGGTGTGTGAATGTTTGTGTGTTCTGTTCCTGCATAACTGTGCATGGGATTTCAAACTTTTACAAAATCCACCCAGCAAATTGTTCATCTTGTAAAAAGGTGTTTATTTCTTCTACGACTTACATTTCCACACATTTCACACTTGGCCGTTATGTGGAGAAGAATCATTTCCCAATAATTCTTGGGTCATCTATTTAAATGATAAATGCAGTGCTTTTGGATATTTAATTGGTAACATGTTTCTTACAATACTAGGTAAAGTTATTCATTGCGATCGAACTGTGCTATAAAGGAAACTTATTATTTATCTCCAGCATAAACTAAAGCAAATTTAAAGCTGATGATTCTGACTCCTTCTCTCTCTATTTAGCTGACAGAAAGATAAACATGTACTACACTGCGTATTTATTCAACAGCCGACAACTTGTATTTATGATGTCATTATTTTCTTATTGTAGAATCGCACACACATATAGACTAGAGGTGAAATGTATTATTATTATCAATAAAAGATCATCTGCATTCTAACCGATGCCCACTGATGCCCACAGTTTTAAAGAACTGACAGAATTATACTCTCTGTAAATACCAACAGCTCAATCTGGTGATCAGTTTGATATTTACGTGTCACAATAACTGCCTGCTTCAGTCACTGCACGCAATATAACCATCCACAGATACAAATTATGTATAAATATATGGTCTTATGCTTGAATATGAAATATTTTATGTGTTCTTATGACCTGCATACCCGACTGTTTTTATGCGTGCTGCTAACACACACTTTAATACCCACCATCACTGAATAAGGAAAAGCCAGTCTAAGATTTACTATTATCAAGCAGATTTGTATGTATGTAATATTTCATACACATTAATTTGCCAATAAACAACTCCGCAGTCTTATTTTGAAAGTTCAAGTTAACATTCACTATTTCTTTCTCTTTTCTTCCTCTATACATATGGTGATCATATCCATGTTGCGGGTGGTTTAAAATTCATACCGTCTTGCACCATACCTAGTGACGGTAGTCCTCTAGAGGTCCACTCTAAACAGAACATGCTGCAAGTAGAGGACTGGTTCATGTGCGCTACAAAGAACTCACCAAGATCTCATCACAAAGGACTTGAAAAGTACTTTGATTAGATTTTCCTTGGGTGACAACTCTGGGAACGAACTACATATAAAATAGCAAAGGATATCAGTGTCTTGCTCTTCATGTTAGCTGTGAATAGATTCCATACACTCAGATAAAGTTCTTCTTCCTACACCGGCCTACGCTGCACAAAAGTCTATTTAATTGAATCTTCGTATTTCATTCTTTTCATATCCAAACTTTCGTTATTTCTGATTCAGCTTTTCTCTGACCTTTTTGGCAAGCTCTGTGCTGAAAGCTGAGTTGTGGTATCTGCCTGAATGCTATTCTTAGATAAAATCAGTCTGATGGCCCAAAGAAAAGAGCGATAGCAGTAAAATGTCAGCTGTCTCTGATCTTCTTTTGTTGTTGTTTACTTCCCTTACCAAATGTAATAATGGTGAACCTTATCTTTCTGTTGCAGCCCAAGGAACAGGTTTATCACATAATGAAGAGATCACATTAGTTAGATAAGAGAAATACATCTTTTGTATCTATAATATTGTGTATCCCTGCACAATAACAAGTACATGAGCAGGTTGTTGTTTGGACTGACTTTTGGACAAGACTCCTGAGTGCAGGTGAGCACCTTGCCTCATTATAGAGCCACTTTGGTTAAAAGATACAAACCATTTACACCACAGGGACCTGAAACCAAGGTACATCTGAAGATGGCCTGATGTATTGTATTGTATTTCATTGTATTTTAAGTGCCTATGACTAACCAAGTTATTTAAAATGCCTAAACTCGCTTATCCTCTGTGTATATAAGTCTTCTGTCTTTCTCTGCTTGGTGTCACGTTGTCCCGTGTAGCTGTGTCTCCCTGTGCTCCTCAGTTCTCAATTTTGCCCCTAGTTCCCAGTTTCTAGTGATGGCCAAATTAAACTTTCTGAAGCTTGTATTGAAAAGGGTTCATTACTCGAAGCTTTTCAACACAGTCCTCTTTGGTGCCATCTTGTGGCGAAAAGCAGAAGCAGTGTGAAGAGCAGCTTGAATCTATAACTTGAAATGAACGGCTTCGTTACATTTGCCCAATCTACCGAGCGGAGTTGACAGCTTCTGTTTAATATCATGTGACATTTCTGCGTGATATCGGGCTACCACTGTGGGGCTTTCTTTTTCTTGTTTGTACTGTTTGGGTATTTTGTTCAGCAATATAAAGCACCTTCATTAGTTAATCCCTTTGTGTTCAAGTCCTGTGTTTGGGTCCAACCTCTGTGACACCTGTGACAGTCCTCTCTTGTCTGTTTTTTGGTTATTTCCTGTTTTTATTTTGAAGATTGGCTTTCCTTGGGGTTTTGTTTCCTGTCTGTCTCCTTGTGTTTTTCTTGATTATTTTCACCTGCGTCTTGCTTTTTGTCTCTGGCTATATATAGTCTTGTCTTTTTTTCCCTTTTGCTTTTTTCCCCCTTATATACTCATGTATTTGTAAATACATGAGTTTGCACTGTAGGAAACACATGTGCATGCTTTTCTATTTGCCTCAACTCCTTCAACTCTTTAGAGAGAAAAAAGTGTGCTTCCACTTTCTACTAGTCTGCACTAAGATGGTGTGCAGCAGGCTGTCTGTTGGCTGCCCACTCAGTCAGACATTAAAATTGTTTCCGTGTATTTTTAGTGCTATTTTTTCTTAACAAATGCAGAAAACCTTTCTTAACTTTTGATTGTCAATTTCATCCCCTCTTTGAAGATAAAAGTGATGCAGCTCTAAGCACTCAAATCTCATAAATTAAGCCTCATTGAGGACACACATTGTAACCATCATGATGGAAGGCAACATCATTAAATGCAAATAACAGGGCTAATTTGGGAAGATCCACTTTCAATGCTCTTCTCCTGGTGTTCATTTGTGTGAATTTCCCCACTAATTTACACTGTAATTAAATCTATTTTCTCAGCTTAGAAGGGTAAATCAAAACTAGTTTCCAAGGGTGCACCAAATCACACCCGTCAGTTTTTCCTATTTAGTTTTACTTCCACTAGTATGACGTCATATGAGGCTGAAATAGTTCTCCATCCATTTTAAAGGCTTCTTTAAATATCATGATAGCAGTTTTATTTTTTCTGAGAATATTATTTGGAAAGTTTATTACACCTGTTTATTGGATCATGTTGTGTTGGGCTGCAGCCGTGACCAGTTATCCTGACAATAATATAACACAGGATCTACTTTACCGTCTTAGAAAACAAATAGCATCAACTAGTTTTGTTTATTATGAAACTATTTCTCATTTAATGTGACACTTAATGATATAAACTTAATGTGATATTGACGAGCCCTCTATACACTAAAAAAGTTGAATGAATAAATCTTCATTACTGTAAATAGACAGTAGCACTGATATCATTAACACAAGATACACTACATTCACCAAGCTCTCATTACAAGCAGTGAGAAATAAATGTGAGAGCCTTAATTGGGTTTAATGCACAAACTCACAGTTAACGTAATCCCATAGAACTGCAATAAAAATACAACCGCATGAGCACAAAACATGTACATAAAACAAAGCTGATTGCCTTCCCATAAGAATAAATTGTTTCACTCTTTTGCAATTGAAAGCAATATTTAGACTATTTTGAAGTTACTGAATTACAGTTGTAACCCCCCCCCAGTTCAGCTTGACAATTTGTAACAAGCCCAACTTATCACATCCGCAGCTTGGAAATTACAATAGACTGTCCAGCTGGATTTAATTGGTTTCACATTGCACAAACAGACACGAGCATAACAGACCTTTCTCACGGCAGATATTGACATGTCATGGCAGGGAAACGCACATCTGTAAGCACTCATGGTGAACGTGGCTCTGCTCCATTTAGGTGTGCCAGTAAGCTATGCCATCATGGACCCTGGTCCACAGCACCTGAATGGAATTCAGTCATAATTCACACGATTATTCATACTGATGTGTCTGAAAACTAAAATGAGTTAAGCAGGAAGTTGTGAAACTTACACATGCTCAGTTACATGCCCACAAACAATATGAATGTACTGTAGATAAAACCCACAGTGTAACTCAGCTGTTGCAACATCTGGGACATAAGACCGAAATTATGAACACATGTGATCGTTCTGTGGGAAAGACAGTTTTGAGTCTTGAGGGGACAGATTCATGTTTGCACCCTCAAATACTGTATATAGGACAGCAATGCCTGTGGACACAGACAATTTAGAGCAGGGGTGGGCAATCTCAGTCCACGAGGGCCGGTGTCCCTGCAGGTTTTAGATGTGTCCTCGAACCAACACAGCTGATTTAAATGGCTAAATTAGCTCCTCAACATGTCCTGAAGTTCTCCAGAGGCCTGGTAATGAACTAATCATGTGATTCAGGTGTGTTGACCCAAGGTGAGATCTAAAACCTGCAGGACACCGGCCCTCGTGGACTGAGATTGCCCACCCCTGATTTAGAGGCTCAGTTTTTGCTAAACTGCAGTGTTGCCTTAAATCTTTGTGTGAACTGCAGAGGGGAGCATTGGATCTTAAACCCAGCCAGGCCATGCCCTGTATCGCCTTTTTACTGTCACGAGTACTAAATCATTTAAGTTCAGCTGTGTTCAGATGTTTTCTCTGGGTTGCTTTGTTACTTTAGCTCCATGCAATTGAATGTTAGTAAGTGAACAAATAAAGCATTGGTATAGGTTTACACTTTTTCTGCTGCCTCTTCTGCCGTGTTTTCCTCTCATCACATCAATAAAGTATCAGGGGAAATGATTTGTTACATAAAGTTGCTTACAAGAGGGAAAAACTTTCTGGATGCAATCTAAGAGGCAAAAAAAATGCTTCCCAAGGCCTTTTGGGAAAACGGCAGAACATCTCCAAAAAGGTAGTCAGCTACAGTGTGAATCATTACGCATAAATATAACCCACTCGTGTGAAAGTTTGAGACTGTCATAGTGGTGCATTTCATGGCCTTTTGGGAGATGTTGGAACTTCTCCAAACGCAGTCAGGGTGCAGAATCGTGAGGTATAAAATATAACTTGTGAGCATATATATCCTGCAAATAGAAGGAAGATGGGGGCAGGCATTTAAAAGAGAATAGAGGGATACAGGAGCAAGGATTTGTGAGATGAGAATAAGCATTTCATACTACAGTCTCTGACTTACAGTGTAATCTCTAAGACTTCTTTCTGAATTTAGAATGTAACTTTCAGTCCCTAAAAATACTTACCCCTTTGTTCTACTGTATACCCTCTGGTGATTTTGGAGGTTTTACAGGAAAGAAGAGAAGTTTTCATAATTTTAAGGAGAGAGTAGCTCAGGGTATTTTAGAGGACAGAACAATGTTTCTCTCATCTTACATTACAAAATGTTAGGTGTTGTGTTGTGCTGCTGTTTGTCATCTAAAATAATTTAAAATACATCAAAACACTACTTATATACTCAGAGTATATTTGATATACAATTTCTTTAAAGAAAACTTAATTCATATTGAGTTGTTGTATTTTTAGGTACTGGAAATTAGACTCCAAATTTAGAAAAATTAGTCAAGTCAAGTCAAGTGCCTTTATTGTCATTCCAAACATGTGCAGTGGTAAAGTGAAATGAGACAGCATTCCTCCGAGTCCATGGTGCTACATATGACATATAACAGACAATCAACACAAGACTACATAAAGTGCAATGTGCGAAAAAACCCAACGCAGAGTCAGCGCGACAGAAGACAGAAGACAGAACGATATAGACACAAGACAGTGCAGACACAACAGTGCAATAGAAATGTGCAAAAGGCTGAGTATTGTGCAAAAAGTCACTTGGTGTATGAAGGTGTGCATATCTGTGTGTGTGTATGAGACAGATGCAGGTAAGAGCTTGATTACACAGTCTGTTTGGGGAAAATACACTTTTTGTTATCTCATGAAAGGAAAGTAGATCACGACAGGAACGAGCATCCATGACATGTGTGATTTGGAAGCTATCAAGCTCTGCGTGTTGGATTTATTTAGCGTTCTGCCCGGGCTGCCTTTCTCATAACAACAAGGCTGGTTTCTTCTCAGCAGTGGTCCACATGTCAGAGAGTAATGGTTCTTTAATTTCATTCCTTCAGTTTCAGCTCAAGTGTTTCAGCAGCTATTATTAATTTCAAATGCTGGCATCCTGACAGAGAATGCACTCTTTATAGAAAGTATCACCTGTTCTGATATTAATTACAACTCTGTGGATGTGTTTGACTATAGAGCAATTGGTTGTGTTGTTTTGTTTCACAATCTTTAGGGAATTTATCATCCTAATCTGGTTCGTGGGAATTATTTTCACACAGAGTCTTGCTTCACTCAAAGAACGTCATCACTTGCATCACATCACAGTGCTCACTGTAAGTACTGCTTGTGATTCAGTTCCACCTCTAAAGAGAAGTTTGACACAAAAATAGCCCAAAGGGGAAATTAAAAAAGGGTTTAAACTACATGAGATGCAGCCAGATGGACACACAAAGATGTTAAATGCACACAGCTGAGTAAAAATCCATGAAAATTGTTGTTAAACTGCAGGGATGCATAGAGCGACGAAGCAGCATTTGAAGTCATAAAAGCTCTCTTTAGTCTATTTTGACTAATATTGTACAGATTTAAACCCTGGGGTTTAAAGTGACTGTTTTCCTTTTTAACTAAGTTTTATTTTGAAAATTAGATCCTCGTGTATTTTCTGTTTTTACACACCTGCCCCCCTCTTTTTTCCCAACCCATGTCAGTGTCAGATGAAGTTCAGCTGTTACCTAATACCCTTCTTCCTGGCATTTAGTTTGGCCCTCTTTCACATTTCCCACATTGCACATCCTCGATTTCTATCCTTTCAGTCCCTCCAACCAAATATGTGAGCAAAACATGTGAGAAAGAGACTCAAGGAATCGGGGCACAGGTTTAAGAAAATAAAATCCTGTCTGCATGTTCAATGCAAAGGCTTAAGTTAATTTGTTTTAATCTGTTTTAATTCAAGTTTTGAATCTTTTTTAATTGGGCAAATGTATAAAAAAATGGCATTCATTAAGGAAGCCACTGTGGGGTTTTCAAATGAAATCAAAAATGATTCCTGCACAATCTGTAATGCTTCATTAACTTAATCTCATTTACAGTTTAGATTTCTCATCTTAACTTAAAGTCTTTGCTCCTATTTTTGGTGTAGCTTTTCAATATAGCAGCTCTCTGAAAGGCTGTTCTGATTTTTTGCAAGCACCTTGACACTGTTGTGTCAATAAAATGAAATTGAACTGGGCAGCACAATAGTTCAATGAAAAGCACTCGGTGGGGTTAGGTTAACTGGTCATTCTAAATTGGTCACAGGTGTCTCTGTGTTGGTCGTGCGACACACTGGCAACCTGTCCAGGGTGTACCCCGCCTTACGACCCTTAATTGGAATAGTGGAAGAAGATGGATGTATTTAAGGAGTGATTCTTAGAAAAGTTTTTCTCTTTTTAAGTAGCCAGACTTATATAAAACATCAATTTTTCCAGTCACATTATTGTAATTCTATTTCATAATTTAGATTTTATTATTAAGTGGGTGGCATTGTGTGTCTAGAGAGACAATTTGTTCTTCTTTCAGAGAGAGGAGACGGCAGCATGGACAGAAAGAGATGATAAGCTCACAGTCTGAGAGCCGGAGGATTTAACCAGCTGACTATCTCAGAACATAAAAACAAATCGGTTTCTAATCAGTATGTCGGGGCAGCTCTACACCAAGTTTGAATATCTCATCTCAGATCTTAATCTTATCTCTGATAGGGAAAGAAATTGATTGTCTTTCTCATGCAGTGGGGGGTTGCCCTTTTTAAACTTTTGAACTGATTCAGATAAGGCCCACTCGGTGGGGGAGTGTTATCATCTGCTGACATATTGGATGCTAGAAAAAGCAGACTGATCAAACATGCTCTGAATCAACATTGGCAGCTTGGGACAAACAGACTGATTAAAATGCCAGGGCACTGACACATAAAGGCATGCATATGATTCTACATAATCACTGAAGGTTTTTCTGTTTTTTTGTGGCTTCATCTGTGTCTCTGTACAACTGATTAAAAGTTTGAAAGTCTAGAGGTGCCAGAGGTTCACATTTGGTTTTAAGTGATGGTTTTATTAATAATTTGCTGATTTACAACCCTGTTTTGATACTTATTGTAAGCCTTCTTGTCTCCATCTTTAGTGTCTTATGGTTATAAAGGGGTATTATTATGTGTTTTTAATGTGTATATTTTTTGTTGTGTTTTATGTGTTGTTATATCTCCTCCTTGTCATTGAACTCATTATTCCTGCCTTTATTAAACAAGTTCAGCTATATCTAACTCCCCACCTGTCTGCAATTCCCTATCAGCCTGTAGTGTGTGCATATAATATACAGTGGGGCAAAAAAGTATTTAGTCAGCCACCAATTGTGCAAGTTCCCCCACTTAAAATGATGACAGAGGTCAGTAATTTGCACCAGAGGTACACTTCAACTGTGAGAGACAGAATGTGAAAAAAAAAATCCACATGGTAGGATTTGTAAAGAATTTATTCGTAAATCAGGGTGGAAAATAAGTATTTGGTCAATAACAAAAATACAACTCAATACTTTGTAACATAACCTTTGTTGGCAATAACAGAGGTCAAACGTTTACTATAGGTCTTTACCAGGTTTGCACACACAGTAGCTGGTATTTTGGCCCATTCCTCCATGCAGATCTTCTCGCACTGCGGGATTTGATTCCCTGCCGTTGTAGTGTGTTACTGATGGTGACCTTTGTTACTTTGGTCCCAGCTCTCTGTAGGTCATTCACCAGGTCCTCCCGTGTGGTTCTGGGATCTTTGCTCACCGTTCTCATGATCATTTTGACCCCACGGGATGAGATCTTGCGTGGAGCCCCAGATCGAGGGAGATTATCAGTGGTCTTGTATGTCCAACATGACAATGATCCAAAACACACTGCCCGGGCAACAAAGGAGTGGCTCCGTAAGAAGCATTTGAAAGTCCTGGAGTGGCCTAGCCAGTCTCCAGACCTCAACCCCATAGAAAATCTGTGGCGGGAGTTGAAAGTCCGTGTTGCTCGGCGACAGCCCCAAAACATCACTGCTCTCGAGAAGATCTGCATGGAGGAATGGGCCAAAATACCAGCTACTGTGTGTGCAAACCTGGTAAAGACCTATAGTAAACGTTTGACCTCTGTTATTGCCAACAAAGGTTATGTTACAAAGTATTGAGTTGTATTTTTGTTATTGACCAAATACTTATTTTCCACCCTGATTTACGAATAAATTCTTTACAAATCCTACCATGTGGATTCATGGATTTTTTTTTTCACATTCTGTCTCTCACAGTTGAAGTGTACCTCTGGTGCAAATTACTGACCTCTGTCATCATTTTAGGTGGGGGAACTTGCACAATCAGTGGCTGACTAAATACTTTTTTGCCCCACTGTACATCCTCTTAAATCATCTTACTGTCAGTTCATGTTCATCTTTTGGTTTCCTCTATTATTTTCAGCCCTGCCTAGATGGCTCCTGTGATTTTTTTTGTGTGACATGCTGTGGTGCACTTACAGAAGGGTGGCTCGGACAGTTGGAAAAAGCATCTGGTGTGATTGCTAACCATGCTCATTCACAGACCTCAAATTCTTTTGCCACAACAGTTGCCTCTAAAAATCAATCTACACGGTGCGAGGACAATGAGTCACCATGGATGTGAAAAAAAGAAAAATTGATCTAAATAAGGAATAAATTACATAGAATGATGAATTTGCCTGCAGAGCACTTTCGTGTACACAGACTGTCACATCTTAATGAGGTGGTTGAGATGTGTCTTTCAGTTTGGGGTAAATGAAAGGTGGAGAAAAAAAGATGTGGGATGAAATATTTTGAGCAAAAGAGAAAAAATGAAACATGCTTCAGGGCTTGGGATGCAACTGTGGTGTGAGTGTGGGCTAACAAGGAAATGGGGAGAGGGAACAATCATGCCTCCCACATAGCAACATCGGTATGGCCCCGATCTGGCCACAGAATGTGCTTACACATGGCCCACATACTGCAAAGAATGACGGCCCTTTGGTGGCCCAGATCTGGTTTGCCAGAGGCCAGTTGCAGACACACTGGTGGTCCTGTGCTGGCCTATGTGTGGATTACCTCTGGCAAACCTGATCTGGGCCACCAAAGGGCTGTCATTCTTTGCAGTATGTGGGCCATGTTTAAGTTGTTTGCAGCCACGGGCCAGTTGCAGACACGCTGCTGGCCCTGTGCTGGCCCAGATGTCAGCCTAATGTGTACCTTAATCAAGCCATGTAATAACAACATGTGCCGGAACATATTAGTGCAAAAGTAGCATGATGAAACTCTGATCAGTGAGTGAATGGACTGATTCTTATATAGCACTTTTCTACTCCTTCGGATTACTCAACACAACATGCCACATTTACACACCTTCTCTAGACTGAGTGTGTCCTAACTACATTTATGCTCTTGCAGACTAGAGGAACCAGGGATTGAACTACTAACCTTCCGATCAGTATGTGACCCACTCTACCTCCTGAGCTACAGCCACTCAGTGGCAAAGATGAGTAAATCGTCACTAGGTTTTGGATATAGTGTACACTCACAAACCTGTCAAACCTGCATTTGGAACATTGGCTACTATAGCAGTATAGTATTGCAACATGCCATTTAGGTCTTCTAACTAAAATAGGAACATAAATAGTGCCATCATTGCCAAACCTGGCCCACATCTGGTTGATATACACCCTGCCATGACACCGGTCAGTCAGAAGTTCCAGCTTGATGCAAGATCCAGGCCGGACCTGTTTTCTATGAGCCTGAGCCACATAACCCAAACCACAATCGGGCCAGATGTGGCATGCCATCACATAGACAGTGCCGTCATGCCTGGCCCATATCTGGATGACATACGTCTTATCATGCCAGAAGTCAACCAGCAGTGCCGGCTTGATACCAGATCCGGGCCAGACCTGCTTGCTATGTGGACCTAGTGTGAAAGCAACCCAGTGTTTAAACATATTTTAAAAAGAAAACCATTAAGACAGCCTCTCTTGACACTTTGTGTCTCATGGTTTTAAGTGTAGTATGCACTTCTGCTAAAGTCTCACCTCAGGTATTAACTCTCTTTCACAGTGGTTATAATTGTAATTTTTTCCCTGACACCTTGAGATGAAAATGATTCAGCTGAACTTTTATTTGCCTTTAAATCTTTGGGGATTTACTTGGTCAATGGAACCCTTATTATGTGCAGAATATTATACGTATCCAAAATTCACTTACTTCTACCCGTCACAAAGGAAAAGCATTTTATTATGAAGATTTAACAATGTCTTTTATTCACTTATGCAAATGTAGTTAGAGCAAAAGTATTTTCAGGCACTCTTTGACTACATATAATTTTCGCATCCTGTTATCCGATCTACAAACGGAGACAACTCAGTTAAATCATTTCTTGCTTTCGGCAAAACTCTTCTTTGAGTCGAAGCTGCAAATAAAAAATAAAAAAAAGAGAGAGAGAGAGAGAGAGAGAGAGCGACAGCAAATAGACTCCCAGTTCTGATGAAAGGCACACAGGCACTGCATTTATCAGCACGCAGCAGACAGGAGTTCTACATTGACATGTTCATACAGATATACACACATACATCTATTCCAACTCGGTCCACATTCAAAATGCATAAAACACACACACATATAGACACGCTGCCATGTTTCCATAATTCCAGAGGATGCCGAGGATGCCGAGGATGCTGGCGCTTTACTCTAACCTGAAAAGGAGGATATTACTTTTACTCTTAGACTATATCAGCCCCTTAGTTTATTCAGTATCTGAACATATAGGTGTTTAGTCCGTTTCTGTCATGGTTTAGTGCCATCCATTAACTGAACCTATTGGCCGAATTTGAAGAATGAAAAAATGTTTCTAACTTCATGTCAAAAACTTATTGTGCTAAAAAGTTATTGACCAAAGTTGAGCTAGGGCCTGGCTGTAAAAGCCTACACATGTGGATACATTTTGTATCATGGTCTCCTTGTCCTCTCAGGTTCTGATTTTCCTTCTTTGTGTTCTCCTCTACTTGCTCTATCTCTCCTTTCTCTATCGTGCACATGTGGATGTGAATATTAACTCTGCTTACCCCTCCCAGAAGGAGACACGTCTACCCCAGTTTCCACCAACCCACCCAAATGTCATCAACCATCTACATATATCCCATCCATTTCTATGATTGTTATTCTGGCAGTAGAGTAATTTAGGCTTCTTCGCTTGCTGCTTTTGTATATACCGATCCTCCGTTGTTGCAGATTCTGTCCTGGTGTGTCTGGTTGACACACTCACACTCTCAACGAAATATTCCCCTGTGGATTTGGAGAGACCTTACCTGCACCGGAGCCTGTGGAAGGGAATCATTCCCACCAAATAGTTTTAACTGGAATTCACCCGAGAAAGTACCCACAACCAACTTGGGAGAAAGGTGAACATTTACTTCCATCTGCCTGAAGATGTTAAATAATCTATTAACTACAGCACTTCTTTTTAACTTAAAGAGTCCTTAGGTGTTGTTATTTTGGGTTATTAACATAAAAGTTTAAATAAATAATGAAGTGGCAAGCTAATAAAACTTTTACATTCAATATAGTCCCAGGTGTGACAATTTTCAGTTTTATGGTTAGTTCTTTACAAAACCCAAACAGAAATAAAAACAGAAAACCACGTCAGTCCACTTTAATTTTTTATTTAAACACAACATGGATGTAACACTTTACTAAGCATTTGGCTCATTTTTTCTTGATAACTAGCTAGCAGTAAAGCTTTTAAGCATTGTTTTCTGTAGATTAGATGGCAGAAAATTGTTATTCTTTACATTAATACACTTTGTATAAAGGACATCATTTAAGTGATATGATGGATGCACCTCCAAAATCCAATTTGGTTTTGATTCTGGGTTGGTTCATCCTGCCTCCTAGGCTTGCTAAATTTTATTTTGACCATTCCCATGTGTTTTTTCTTTTGTTTATTGTAATATTGCAGGGTAAGGAACCTCAAATGTAAACTACCTTGAGACTACAGTTGCTGTGATTTGGATTAAATAAATAAACCTGTACTAAATTGGATTGGACTGAATTAGAATCAATTCAATTCAATTCAATCATTTTTATTTATACTGCGCCAAATCACAACAACAGTCACCTCAATCCTAGATCCTACAATAATACATACAGAGAAAAACCCAACAATCATATGACCTTCTATGAGCAAGTACTTTGGGGAGAGTGGGAAGGAAAAACTCCCTTTTAACAGGAAGAAACCTCTGGCAGAACCAGGCTCAGGGAGGGGCATGGCCATCTGCTGCGGCCAGTTTGGGTGAGAGAAGGAAGACAGGATAAAAGACATGCTGTGGAAAAGAGCCAGAGATTAATAACACATATGATTCAGTGCAGAGAGGTCTATTAACACGTAGTGAGTGAACAAGGTGACTAAGAAACACCCAATGCATCATGGGAATCCTCCAGCAGCCTACACCTATTGCAGCATAACTAAAGGAGGATTTGGGGTCACCTGGTCCAGCCCTAACTATATGCTTTAGCAAAAAGGAAAGTTTGAAGAATCCAAACTGGAAGCTGGTTCCATAGAAAAGGGGCCTGAAAACTGAAGGCTCTGCCTCCCATGCTCTAATGGAAATCTGTACATAATGTGCACCATGTTATGTCCTATATGATTTTGCAACTATAAGAACTGAGCCTGTAAAGAGTTCTTCTTTTGGAGCCAGAGGATTTGCTCCCTACAGGCCATTAGAAAGGATGCAGGTTTAAGGCACTTGTTGTACATAAAACCTATTCATCTTTTATACACAGCCTGTGTGATGGGCAGAGACACATGATGGACAACCAAATGGAAAAGGTTACCTAATATTGGGTTGTTATGTGTATTGTTACTGTTGTGTTGTAAATGGACAAAACTGAATTTGACAGATTTACAGATCAAATGAACACATTTATACTTATTTGTAGCATCTGCTGGACAAGAAGACTGTTTGGGCTTAATAGTGGTTACTTGTACTTCCAAAGAGTAACTCTGGGTTTTAAAAATACATTGACTTAGTATATACTAAAATTGCACTGCCACCTTAATCAGCGATATTTGCCATGGCTTGCTTTGTAGGAATCATCTGGATGTGCTATAATTTTGGCTGCCAGTTATTTCCACCCCTCCAGACGCCCCCAAGAAAATGTCTGTCTTGCTATTTTGCAAGAAAAGTGTCATTGTGATCCACAACTCAACCCCAAGCAAAACTCTAACTGACAAGACTAAATAAATTTGTATTGAACCAGCCCTGTGGGTAGTGAGGACTGGCTAAAAAGCTGCTTATTTCTTAGCTAATACAAAGCCCACACAGCAAAAAGTAATAGTCAAACTCACACAGTGAGGTAAATGAGTAAACACATCAGCACCTGCCCCAGGGGTTAGAAGATTGGTCCCTTTGCAGTCTCCAAGTTTTCTCTTTTGCTTTTAAAGAAAATTATACAGATTGCAACTGTTCACATACACAAAACCTATTTTAGTCCAAAAGTCCCCAATACAAAGAAAGTCTCTTTTAAAAAATATAATTTTATTGGGTCAAACTGTATCTTTTAATTTTTCCTTTGCTTAATAGCACTAAATCTCTGAATTCCCAGAATAACAAACACTATAAATTATTCACAATTGCTCCACTGGGATGTGGTTATGACCGTTTTTCAAAATTCCACTGCCTGCAGCCATTAACGCCTGGCTCTCTATTATTATGTAAAGTATGAACACTTTGCCGCAGTCACTGAACAATTCAAATAATTATTGTGGTTATTATGGAGGCCTCAGCCACTTGCCAGGTCCCTTTTCATTTGAAACACTACTGAGTAAGTAGAGCCAGACAGAGACCAAGTGCTCATACCAGCCACCATTACTAATAGTGCTTAGTTCCTGTGTGAGCGTGAGCCCACTGAGATAAGGCTGTGCTGACAAAAAGAATGGATGCTCTGAACACTCAAAGCTTCTTTGACAAGACTGAAACATAACTGATATCATAGCTGTTAAATTGCATTGATGAGAAAAAACAATGGGGAAACCTTTTGACGTGATGCTGGCAAAAGACACTGATGTCACCCATTCATTTCAAGTCTGGTTATACTGGCCTAAGCTGAGCATTTTCACCAGCAAGCTCTCGGTATTTTGAGACGTTTTTCTCTCCCTGGGAAATGCACCAAGTGTACATTTAGCTCACAATTACATTTTGTGGAAAAATGTGCAGAAACAGCTTGTGTTTGATGATTTTTGTTGAACTGTAGCTAGCTACATGCTTAAGTTTCAGCAAACAATCCTAGGTGACAGCAAATAAAACATTTCTCAATTGTAATATGCATTAACCTGATTGCCAGATTCAATTACACATTAACTGATGGTGGTAAAATGCCCTTCTAGGTCCTTCAGGCCAGCTAGTAAGACTGACTGTCTCTTCTTCCCTCTATTTACCTTATACTTGTCTCCTTGCTTCATGTCCCTGATTACCTGCGTTTTCCTGCTAGTTATTAGAATGCAGAGCTTGGGATTAGGTCTATGGAGCCACACGTCCTTGCCCACCCTCCACCATTTCACCTGGAGAAACCTAATGCTAGATTACCTTACAACTCACCAGCTGCTTCCTCAAATAGTTGCATACATCATTACCTCAATTTTTTGTGTGGGACATTGTCTGTATTTGAGTCCACCACCACCTAATCTCTATTAAACGTCAGCTTTTTTGGGGGCTATTTGGTTTTTAGAAAATGAATATTTTACTCATAAGTATCCATTGATTCGTGTGAAATTACATCTTCCTCCAATTCATGCATTCTCAGAAACTTCGAATAAATCCACTAAAAATAAATCGATGTGGACTCTTGCTCATAAAAGCTCTCTGATAAACAGTTTGACATTCTCAAATTCTTTGAGAGAGTCAACTTTTAACTACGTTTCACTGATTCCAGCTAACAGCCTCTAACAGAGGCTACCAGTAGCAAAAATAGCAACCTGTACCAACAGAAAAGTTTGGGATATTCTCAACAACTAACCTCAGTATTTGTCATCGGAAAGAAGTGAGCTTTACTGACTCATCAACTTGTATTGGACTCCTTTCACAAAGCTTTACAGCCTCTTCTCAGAGTAAATAGACACAAGCACCTGCTTTGACAGCTGAGGTAAACAGTATGTTGACAGCCTACACCCACTACAGATGAATGGCAGCCAGAGCTGTTTGTCCTACAGTGGCCACCGTAGCCAGGGGATGTGTAAGAACACAGAACTCAGTTGACTCCAATTTGCAGTCTAGTGGTGATATTTTACACACTTTACCTTTAAAGTATGTTATTGGTGTTATGCTATTAGCCATTACATGATCTTTAGGCTTTGATGTTGTTCAAGTCTATATATAGTCATTTCATTTTGGAAATATATTATATTGGCGCTAATAGATTCTAATGCACCTCGAAGGACAAAACTTGAATTTTTAGCCACGGTGCTAGCTGAGCAGGATGAAATGTTTCAGCGTCTATTGGCGGGCTTTAATAGCTTTATGAACATTTCACAAATCATCATTCTTTGAACAGAAACAGTGCCATTTTCAGGGGCATTATGGGTAAGGGGAAACTAATCTGTTCTGAGACGTCCACAACAGAGAACATGTCCCTGCCCATCATTATCTGTATGCATATATGAAAAGGCAGAGGTAGGAAAGGCAGCAGCAAGAGCCTAGACTTGAGTTTTATTTAAGTCAGAAACTACACAATAGGTAGAACTGGAGTCGAGGTGGGCTGCAAAGCAGCTTGCAGATTTGTAGCAACTTTACGCAGCGTAAAGTAGCTAAACACTCTACCTGACATTTGCCAGTTGAATGTATAGAAGTGTATCGGATGAGCCATTAGGTGAGGTAAGCTTGGAACTAAATTCAGCTGATGTCCTTGGATGAACTGAGAATGAGTTTGTAACCCATCTGAACTAATGCTGTGCTTATCTGGCAAAATGGTTAACATGGAAAACAAACCCTCAAGTCCAGCCTAAAGAGTTGATAGTTGCCTTCCATCATATATGACATACTTGACATACTGTTTGATGGTTACTCACAGTATGAGTAGTGCATTGTTGAGTATATTATTTTTTTCAGACATTTTTAAGTCCTTGAGCTTTATTAAAAACCACTTCCATCTTTATGCTTGTGTTATTTTCAAAGTTAAATAAAAGTGGGAGTTATAAAATCACTCATATGCAGAAAAGATAATGAAATATATCAAACTACTTGTCATAAAGTAAAATGGGCAAGTTCCTCAATATGTGCCAGCATGACTGTTTGTATTACCTTGCTGAATGAAGTAACGCTAATGCAAGTTATTACCTGCATCCCAGCACTGGAGACTATCTGCCGTCATCCATCATCGTCCCTGACAACCACAATTATAACCTGGACTATGCAGAGAGCAGGTTCTTACAGAAACATGACAGCAGGCTACTGATATAATTGCATCCTTGCTCATAGTCATGTCTAGCTCTGCTTTGTTAATGGTCTTCATTTCCCCTCTCTTCCACAATACTCCAGGTGGTATCTGATATGCACAGTCACTGCAGGTGGAGGCTGAAACTCATCACCAAGAGCCATGTTAACTCTGTCAATTATTTAGATTTGACTTTGACAATACATGCTTTATAATACAAAGAACATTTTAGGACTGTTTCAACAACAAATTATGTATGATGTGCTACAAAATAATTTGGGAGAAGAATGGCTTGCTGCACTGTACAAAAACATGACACACATGCTCTTACACATTACTAATGCTGTCAGGACCTAATTTGATTGCTTCCCCATTAAACTAAAAATTCTTTATAATAAAATTTTTTTTTTTCTTTGTTTAATTTCATGCATGAGGTTGAAAAGTTGCAGATCAGAAAATGAAAAGCTGCACTAAAGTATTCGGATGAAGTGGTTTCTTCTTCTACTTCATTTGCTTTTTCTCCTTCTTTAATTCTTATACTTATTATTATTATTCGCCTTTTTCTGCTGCTGCTGCTGCTGCTGCTGCCGTTACTGCTGCTTCTGAAAAAACAGAGCAGTTTCTTTCATACTGCCATACAGTGACTATTTCTACAGAGAGTCAAAAAAAGGAAAGTGAAGCTTGGTTTTACAGCTACTTTCCAGGAATCTTTTAAATTGAAGTGTGCTATTTAGCACTAATAACAGTAATAGTCATCCAAATCTAGTCCAATGAGGACCAAGATAATCAAAAGAAGATATTTCCACCTTCAGTAATTTATACTGCTGCACCAAACTGACATTTATGTCAAGATGTCCAGTCTAGCTGGGGCACCTGTGGGCAGGCTAAATTTACACATTACTTTGAACTTGGAAACTATTTAATTAATGCCAAATTATGTACAGTACTATGTAAAATTCGGATTCTCCAGAGTCCACACCCTCATTTCTTCATATTTGGCTACCAAAAAGCTTCACCAGAAGTGTATGGAGGCCGTAAGGAGAGCGCTAAAACAGTGAGTGTTTGTAAAATATGGTAGAGACTCTCTCATGGTTTGGGGTTAAGCATACCTGGTTAGAGAAATACACACAGGAACATCATTAGTCATGGACTGGTCTTCCCAGAACCTGGAACTCAGCTTGTAATGGTCATAAAAAGAAGTAAAGAATTGAAAAGTGTTTGTTTATTTTTAGCAATTCTCATATTTATTCACATTATGAGCAGTGATGGGAATAGTGGACAGAAATTATTGTTTTGGAGTGGCACAAATAATTTCTGTTGCATCTTATTGAATGCATAACAGCTGATTGTTATGTAAATAGTTTGAAATGGTTATTGGTAAAAGGTTAATGGATGCAAATAACTTTGTTGTTTGCAAAACTTGTGCATAGGATTTTAAAATTGACAATTTATATTTGCATTCAAAGTTATGAAATATGATTCATTAAACATGTTTGTGGTTGTTACAGTAAAAATTACAACTTTTTCTACTCTGATTTTATGTTTTTTGTCTGATTGTAAATCAATTGTGTTAGTACAGTGTGTCAAAATGAAAACTGTAAATTCAGACACGTGAGGTTGTGCTGAAAAGGATGATACCAAACAAGGCAAAGTAAATCATTTTTAAAGGTAAAATGTGGAGGGAAAATCAAAAGTAGTTAAAAATGGTCAATTATACCCTGGACCCCAGAGGGTTAAACTTTTTTTTTTTAAAGTAATGCAATAGTTACTTTTCAAGTAATTAATTACTTTTAGAATATTGTAACTCAGTTACTAACTCAGTTACTTTTTTGAAGAAGTAACTACTAACTATAATTAATTAGTTTTTCAAAGTAACTTGCCCAAAACTGATTATGAGACCAGGGATGCCAGTTTTATATATAATTTAAATACTGGGTCTATTTTAAATAAATCAATTACTGAACCCATATTTGATTGTAACCCAACCTCCCACCAGCCCTTCATTTAGCTGTTTGAAAAGCTATTTAGCCTAGCCCAAACAGATTTTTAACATGGATAGTGGTGATCTTAAAAAATCCAATATATTGATCAATATTGAGATGATGTGAAATCATTCATGACAGTAACTTATCATCACTGGCTCTCCTGTCTCCCTCCCCTCAGCCCTAACTGTCACATCAGATGGTGCTCCTCCCTGAGCCTGGTTCTGCCAGAGGTTTCTTCCTGTTAAAAAGGAGTTTTTCCTTCCCACTGTTTCCAAGTGCTTGCTCATAGGGGGTCATTTAATTTTTGGGGTTCTCTCTGTATTATTGTAGGGTCTTTACCTTACAATACAGAAAGAGCTGTTGTTTTGATTTGCACTATATAAATACAATTATATTGAACTGAACGATGCATGTTTTAGAAAAAAAAATTATTGTAAGAAGTTGTGGATTACTGATTTACACCCTGCCTGACTCTGCACAGATTTGTCATGTACTGATGGAAATACGAAAATGGGACCCAAGAGCAGACTCAATACCCAAGTTGAATGTTTTGCAAGGTTTCTTTTTTTGTTTTTTTTTTGTTTTTTTAACAAAATGTGACTTTAAACAAGAACATGGCTAGAAACTGAAACTGGGGAACTAGAGCTGAGGAAGGTCGAGGGCGGAGAAATGCTTAAACACAGGGAGCACAGGGAGAGCCAAGAGGTGAGTGTGTATGGCCTTGGGGTGTGCTTACCTGCAGACTGGGGGGAGGTGTCCATAAAAGTGTCCAGTGGGGTGAGCAAGGTGAAGGAGGATATCTAGTCCCAGAGGAGTGACGACAGGCAGGAGGGCAGCCGGGTGAACAAGGTGACTATGGAAGTCCTTAGTCTGAGATCTGACTGTAGTAGCTGAAGCAGTTCAGACCAACACTGAAGCATGAACATGGCAGTAGGCAAATCTGGTAGGAACTGAGGACAGAGAGCAGCATTAGATACAGGACAGAAGGACCATGGAACTGACCACTAGGAAGTCAAGTTACCACCAGAGGTCTGGACACCTCTTGCACACCCTGAAAAATCCCCAGACACTCCCACGGAACAAGACAGGATTAGTCGGTGCCTTTGTGTTAGTTAGTGGACTAACTATGCAACATCAACACTCATGAAATGGTTGAAGGGTTTTTATCAACAGATAAATGAAAATTACTCAGCCATATCAATAACAGATAATCAGCTAATATAAGCTGATAAGATCAGCTGGCCAATATATCAGCTGGGTTCTACTATTTACACAGAATTTACATTACTCACAATATCTAATCTGATTTAAAGTGTACCTCCCCAGTTCAAGCTATTCAGGATATTATCAGAATTCATGCTTGCCAGACTTGCTGATAAGAATGGGAAGATGGTCTCCAAAGAAACTCAGCCATTCTGGATATACATTTCCATCTCCTGGAAGACTTTAGAAGCACATTTCATCAGCTGAACAGCCAACAATAGCACGCCTCCAATATTCTACTCATATCATGTGGGTGTTATGGGTTCACGCTAAAGCTTCACAGTGCATTTCATCTGGCTCTTTGTTGTGTTTTTGCAAGGAGTAATGGCCGAAAACCACATGCTCAAAATTTCAAAACCCTGAATATGTTTGAGATGCAGGAGACAGACTGTAGTACTTTTTATAGTTGCCACACAAGGGAAATGTTAAGTTACTCCATTGTTTGGAGCTTGGCAGGTCAGGTTGATGCCAACACACATTAAGGAATTTGAGTCACTGAACTGGACCTTTCTGACATATTTTGGTGCTGAATTATGCTCACCTGATAGAGTTAGTTACTGCAATTCTTCAAGTTAATTTTCATGTTTG
>NW_005187490.1:1093057-1095032 GCF_000239375.1 Pundamilia nyererei
TCAACAACAGATAACCCCCCGAGCAAGAAAACACAACGCTCACATCAACACAGAGAAGCTTTTATTTCATCTTTATTTCATCTTTTGACATGAAGAGCTAAAGGCATCCTCTATGAAGTTGTTTATTGAGTCACTCACACAGACTCACACAGACACACACACCTAAAAAAGGACTCAAGCATGTGGAAAAACCCAAGGCATTACTTGTGATTTATTCATTTAATAACCACAATCATTTTTCTCCATTTGGGTGCATTAGCCCGAAGAGAAAAATTGTTACAAATGCAACTAAACAAGAAATGGTGAACAGAGGGTAAAAAAAAGAGAAGGACATTGTAGAACTACATTTGTGGGTCTGACCTTCTACCAGCCGATGACATGACTGCCAGGATGGTAAAATCTGCAGTACACATAAATCATGGCAGGTGAGAAGATGTACTGGGTAATGGAAATGAGGCACAAAAGGTTTGAGTGAACCGATGAGCATGATGTAGCTGAGTACATGTCACCTTTCCGTGTCCATTTCCTTTTTTCTGGAATTGAACGTGAGCAAAAGACAGATATTTTGTCTGGCTTCTGTTCATTTGTTTGTTCCTTTTTCCCTTCTAGCCACTTCTGTCCCAGCCTTATATTCAAGCTATCTTCAGTACTTCACTTATTCACAGCTGTTAGTAGAAAAAAAATGACTCCTCCTTCTCTTGCCCAGAAGCAGCTCCATGCTCTGACTTGCATGCACTAGTGAAATACATATCATTTCTGAAGTCTTCAGGTCATAACACTGTGAGACAGTAAGTGTAATGGTCCATGTGTCACTGATGCAGGGTTTTGAAGGAGATGTGTAAGGGTTTTCTAGTTTCGTATTTATTAGTTTTGCTTTCAAATTCTTTATTTATTAGTCTTCTGGTGTTATTTTTATATTCCTGGGGCTTATGATGATCCTGTTTTCTGTTACTTTAGTTTATTTATCCCCTTTTGTATTCCCATTCTTCATCTTCTGTCTCTGTGTCAAGTATGTGTATCCATATATCAGTTAATTCCTGTTTTATTTTGATAGCCTCTTGTCACGTGTGCTTTCCATGTGGCCCTACTTCCCTGTCTCATAATTATATTCAGCTGTCCTCACACTTGTTGCCTGTTCCCTCATTACCCTTTGCATTTATATATTTTCTCAATGGTCCCTTGTCCTTTCTTATGTTCTCCATCATGACCATGTCCTTCCTTCTGTGTTTACAGGGGAATTGCAGATCATTTGTTCCTGACGAGTCTGGCAATAAAGCAGCTGTTGAGATTTATATTCTTCATTTCTGATTCCTACATCTGGGTCCCAACTCCTGTTTGCTACACAGCCCATGTTGACTATAATTTTCATGCTTTCCTGAAAATGTTTAAGTCCAAAAACTAGCAAGGGGATAAGGAATGAATCAAGAACTATATTAAATGAATTATTCAGAAGGTCACAGTTAACGGTACATGTAATGAAAATTAGAAAATGAATCCAAAATTTGAGCTAGAGCTGCTAAATGTCCCTATGCATAGGAGTGGAAAGAGTCACAACGTGTCACGGTACTGGGTCTGCAACTCAGTGTTTTGTGTATTTTAGTTTTATTCTTTGATTATTGCATGTTTTCAGTGTTTCCTGTTTTATTTTGAAAGAATCTTGTGTCTTTATCATTGTGTTTAGGTTCACTTCACCTGTACCATAGTTCAGGTTCTTTTGTGTCAGCTGCTTCCTTATGTGTTTCCACTTCCACTGATTACCCCAAGTGTGTATTTAGTCTGTGTTTCCGTTCACTCATTCTCAGGTCATCTGTTATTTCACTCTGTAATTGTCATAGTGTTCACAGTTTTATCAAGAACATGCCATTACTCTCAAGGACGTGTCATGTAGTCACACAAAACCTGAACGAATGAGGCACTTTGGTGTAAAGCGCATCAGGGTTAAGTTAAAGCTAGGTGAGACTTTTGCGCAGTAAAC
>NW_005187490.1:1095803-1097168 GCF_000239375.1 Pundamilia nyererei
GATGGTGGAACTGTACTCTTTATAGTTTCCATGTCATCTTTTGAAAATCATCACTGAAAATTAGGGGTATGTTTCTGTGCTCATGAGATTCATCAGTCTTCAGAGGATGGTTGGTTTTCTAAATGATATTCCCAAAAGGAACATAAATAGCAGCTGTAAATGAGACTAATGAGAACTGCAACAGTGAAGAAGTGAAGCATTGCAGACCATAAAACCAAATATCATGAAAGATAATAAAATGGTCCACTGAGCTTTGTAACTACAAGGAACACCTCTGAAATTACAACGTATTAGGTAACCCACTGTCGATGTAAAATTTGTACAGCTGTCAGTCTAATCAACCAAACAAATCTAAGCACAGTTAATAATTCCAATTTTTTTTTTATTATTTAAGTCTGAAATGTAACATCAGTGTTAATAGATTATTCACTTAATAGAATATTTTAAAAAGTGAGTCAATTCAATCCAATTCAGTTTTATTTGTACAGCGCCAAATCACAACATCAGTCGCCACAAGGCGCTTTATATTGTAAGGTAGACCCTACAATAATACATAAAGAGAAAAACAATCATGTGACCCCCTATGAGCAAGTACTTTGGTAACAGTGGGAAGGAAAAACTCCCTTTTAACAGGAAGAAACCTCCAGCAGAACCAGACTTAGGGAGGAGCGGCCATCTGCCAAGACCGGTTGAGGAGAGAGAGGAAGACAGAATAAAGGACATGCTGTGGAAGAAAGCCAGAGATTAATAACAAGGATGATTCAATGCAGAGAGGTCTATTAACACATAGAGAGTGAGAAAGGTGACTGAAGAAGAAATACTCAATGCATCATGGGACATGGTCATCGCTCTGTTTATAAATGATGTGCACCTATAAGCAGAAGTTTGGAGCATGAGTATTCCCTTCATGAATACGTATATCAACACATGAGTTCATATATAATAAACTGCAGCACATCATGCTCACTTTCAACATATATGTGAAGTTTACATTTTCTCCTTGTGCCTGCATCAGTTCCCTCCAGTTATTCCAGCTTCCTCCCATAGTCCATGTGCATGCCATGTGCGTGTTGAGTTATTTTGTGATAAAGTGAGGTATATAAAGTACTTCCAGTGTTGAGAATAAAGTAAAACTATGATTAAATATAACATGTAGTATAAAGTACTTTGAGTACAGTGCAAATAGGAAAGTTCTATACAAATGTGAGTCTTTTGTAAGCTGCAGAGCTCAGCCTAGGAGACATAGATATATTTGGACAGATGCTGAGTAAATATGAAATGCATGCTGTAATTGTAAACTGTTGCTACTGTGTAACCAAACTGCCCAGGGTCTAAGGCAGCGGTCCCCAATCCCCGGGCCTCGGA
>NW_005187490.1:1097651-1145044 GCF_000239375.1 Pundamilia nyererei
CAGACTAAAACCTTAATACCATGTATGTGGTGACATTACACCTGCTAATGAGGGAATTCAATAAATATTGATTGAATAAAAAAAAGAGCTGATTTCTTTCCATTCTACCCACTGGATTTACAAATCATACATTTCAGTGTTAGCAGAAAATATGACGGTAAAAGGAGCCTATGTATATTAGTACTGGGATAATGTTGTTTTTGAAGAGACCACATGCTGAGCTGCAGAGAAAGAGTGTGCACATTACTCTTAGCACATGGTGTACCGCATCATATTTATAAAGAGATTATTTTAACAAGTAGAACACAAAACAATTCTTAGACCCTTAAAAAATAAAAAAGCAGATTTCTGCTGTGTTTTCTTTGTTTGTATCCTCTCATCTTCTACTTTTCTGTTCTGTTTTTCTCCTTTGTAAGTCGTGGCTGTGTTGTGATAGAAATGGAGCCTACCTCTCTAACCACTGCCACCCTTTCATTTTTCACTAGCTCTTTTATTCTATTAAGGGTCTATTATCCTGTGAACATTTTCATGCTTTTCTTAGAAATAATTACCTGTTCACAGCTTTTATTCAGTGCAGTCATCTTGTCACCTAATTTCTGTGTTTCTTTGCCCAACTTCCAGCTGACCTCCAGCAGCGGCAAAGTCCCTGCATACAAATGAAAGGCAGGGGCCTGTATTCCCACCCATTATAAACTTAAACAATAGTAAGGTAATGTTCTGTACCTGTTTTCTTAAAAAAAAAAAAGAAATGTCACTCAAGCTTTTAATTACATTTAAATGAGTGCAAAAACTAGATATTTAGAAAGTAGAGCAAGAAGTTTGCAAAGAAATTAATTAGAATAAGCAATTAATACATTAATTATGGAATGAACTGCAGGGTCATTCTGTAAGAAATAAGCAGATCAATAAGTTAATGTTAATGTTGACTTATTAGACTCGTACTTGTTATGGTCTTACTTGTTGTTGCTGCTGCTGTTGTTGTTATTCTTCTCAAACGCCTCTTACAGTTTCTCTTTGTTTTTGAATACTAATTCTTGGATTTTTATTTGAATTCTCAGTTACTGTTTCTGTAGATGTTCTCTTTCATGTGTCCCATGTTTGCCTGGGTAGTGCAAAGCCAGTCCTCAGGCTGTCATGGTCAGCTCGACTATCTGCAGTATCTCATGTGATTTCATGCCATTAGTGTTCCTATTTTGTTCCCTCAGTCTCGTCTCTGTTTTTGTCTTTTGTCTCTGTCAGGTCTACATGTTGTGACTTCCTGTTTTACTTTGGTAGTCTTTAAAGCTCTTGTGCTTTGTCTAGTTCTACTTCCTCTCTCACCATCTGTAGTTAGTTTCAGCTGTGTTCCCACCTGTTCCCTCATCATCCTGTAAGGATCAGTTGTCTTAGCCTCCATCAGCTCTGTGTTTTCTCTCACTTATAGCTGTGTTCCTCCCTGAGGTATAGTTTTGGTTTCCTTCTTTCTGTTCTGCTGTCATTTTGTGCTTTTGTAAAAGCTCGGCAATAAGGCTGCTTTTTAGTTTGTTTACCCCTCATTTCCAAATCCCGCATTTTTGGTCTAACTGCCTGCTACGCAGTCATTTGACAGTTTGTTTTTTTCTTTTAAATTTTGTCATTGCTTTGGGACAGAGGGATTGTAACCCTAGAATATTTATAGAGACAAGTGTTCTATCTGCCAGGGTCACAGAACACAGTCAGAACATTGTGTAAAACAAGAACTCATATATCAACATGTGGTACAGCTGGCAGTTACATGGAAACAGATTAATATGATGCAGAGCCTTTTATTCTGTAAGGTCAGCTTGATACAGGAAAGTAGCAGAGTCTCTAAAACTTTCATTACATTCCTTCCTTTTGATGGTTCATTGATCACACAAGTATTTTGCAATTATGACATAAACATCAGACCCAACAGTCCAGACAGGTTAAAAGTAGGTTATCGTCGTGTTTTACAGAAAGCTTGATGTTGTTTTTGCATGCTTTCGGCACTCTTGGGCTACGTCCACACGTACACGGATATTTTTGAAAACGGAGATTTTGCGTTTTCGTTTTAAAAAATGATCCCGTCCACATGTAAACGCAAAAATGAAGGAAAACGCTGCTAGGAACATGCCAAAGCAACAGGTGGCGATATATTCCTAACCATGTAGAAATGTTGGCCAATCAGAAGCCTAGAAGCCTCGTGGGAAATAGTAAACAAAGATGGGGCATAGAAGCAGAACCGAGTCCTATGTGTGGAGGGACAGTAACTGTGTGTGTATGTGTAAGCATTTAAACACTGCAGAGAGTACAACTTTTTTTTTTTTTAAATCTCCGTTTTCAGTGACCGAAAACGGCTTTTACGTGTGGACGAAAGGTGCAAACGCATAGAAAAATCTGCGTTTTCAAAAATACCCGGGTACGTGTGGACGTAGCCTTGATGTGTAGCAATGACTACAAGAAACAAAAGAGAGACAGAGTCCATCTTACACTGAAACATCATTTTCCCAAAGGGCCGAATTAGAAAATGGGACTGCTGTCAAGAGACAAACCAGTAAACTGGATTTAGTTCTGCTCAGTATGAATTTTATCCTTTCATGAAACTGCTACTGGTAAAAGTAGATGTTAGAGTGACTGTAGGTAATCTTTTTCTTCTTTTGGCTGCTAACTTTGGGATTCACCACAACCACAACAATCTGCTTCCATTTCACACCAATTCTCTCCATGTCCTCCTTCAGTACATAGATGAATTGTCTCTCTGGTCTTTTTCCTCCTGCCCGACAGCTCCGTTTTCAGCTCCATCCTTCCTCTGCACATGCCCAAACCATTTCAGCCTTGCCTCTCTTTGTCTCCAAACCATTCAAACTGAGCTGTCCTCCTATTATATTAATTTCTAATCATGTTTACTTTCTCAATCATACCAGGTCTCACTACCAACTTGCAAATCTTTATTTACAAAATTGAATTATAGCACTAAAAAAGTGAAATGGGTGGAGTAAAAATGCTAACATTTTATCACTATTTAATCAGCTTTCCCGAAAACTGTTGTGAACAAAACACTTCAAACATACAAAATACAAAAGTCTTATTACTATCTATTACTATTTTGCTTGTAGTTTAATTACTTCATCTGCAGTTTTTCAGTTCTTACTTTCTTGTTGAGTCAGAGAAATCGAGTCTATTTTGGTCTTGAGCAAGTGCGTTAAAGTAAGGTTCAGTGTTAAGGACAGCAGACAGCTGACTATCACTGAGACAGTATCTGTATCTGTATTTGTTAAACTGAAAATGTTTGTTCACATGTGAAGGTAGATCCAACGAGAAACTTCTGAGCATGTTTCCTTATGTGTACAAAGTTCTCCTCTTTCAGAGAATAAAGAAAATCTGGCAGTGATACTGACTCCGCCTGTAGTGAATCAGACTCCAGGTCAATGAGTTCATGACTGGATGCATTAACCACATTGCAAGTGGAGGGAGGTGAATCATGTGCATTTCACTCTCAGCTGTTTTAAAGTCTTCAGACTAATGATGCAGGGCTCCTGACATGGATCAGTACCAGCTGAGGCATTCAGCTGATTATTTGGCTTTTTTCACTGTTGGCCAGTGAGTACGAATGTTACTGAAATACTGCAATAAGCTTTCTCATCAAAACCTTCACTATGCTGTACATTTCAGATTTAAAGATGAACTATTACGTCATAGACTTTAAAGTTACCATCTGATGGATGAGAAAGTTTAAACATTTCTACAACTTTAGGAGATACTTTTTATAGTTTAAACTTCATTGTTATTGTAACATACCTAGCAAATGGTGTTATGAAGAGTACCCTACACACAACATATTCATCAGTAACTATCAAACCTTGGGTTTCCATGACTACAGAAAGTTTTCACGTTACAGTAACAATCTTCCCAAACTTCTTTCTGGAGATATCACTGGCTGTGCTTGGTGATATGTGCCACATTAGGTATCTCTCTAGACTACACCCACATTGCACATTTTGACTGTTAGATTACAATGTTTCTGCTCTGTGTACAGTAGCTGATCTTTGGGACCAAGCTAACACGAGATGTAAATTGGTTGAGAAACGTGACAGGTTTCAGGATGAAGTGGGTGTAAATTAGAATGTAGATTCCTGAGACAGTCACACAGTTTCTGTGGTAATCAAGGATAACCTATTTGCAGTATGTGAAAGTGGCAAGTGCTGAATCCTGGAAATGGACCCCAAAATTGATCCTTTTTACCTTACCTGTCAGGGGCCCCCAAAATGGAAAAGTGTATGTAAAATATAAACATGGTGCTGCACTCATCCTTAGTGAACTCTGGATCCATCCTTCCCATTCCTCACCTCACTGTACATGACTGACTTATGACCAGATTAAGAGGGAGTTGGATAAAACTACACCAGGGAAAAGGCTTCTTCAAGTTTCCGAGGATCTGTAATAACCAGCTGTGTGTGATCATGAGGCACATTTATAACCCAAGTAAGAAACAGGAGAAGATACCGGTGTTACAGAATATCTGGTCTAGTTCCTGTACTGAAGAAGATGAAAAACATACTACAGAGACAACAAGTGAAAAAATCTTTTGCCTCTCTTAGGCCTGGTCCTGACAGAGGCTGCAAAAATACAGACTTTCTGTGCTTAAGTAGAAGTACATATAGTAGTGTTAAAAATACTCCAGTATAAGTACTGATTCAACTTGTTCCTACATTAGCCCACACCCAATTTGTTCCTGGGTCTGTCAATAGGCAGGGTCACTCAGATCTTGCTGGGCCATTCCTATTCTTGATCCTTAAGTCCAGGTAAGCCAACAGGACTGCTATGGCTCTCCTTCAGGAACTTTAGCCAGTGCTTCCTAATTCCGCCTTTCAAACTGTATTTTCCATTTACAACATTACATCCTCTAATTACTCTTGACTTGACATTTCACATTATCTACCTCTCTCTCACTGTGTGGTGCTGTCCAGCATTTTATTCTGCCTCCTGAAACAACCAAGACCCAATGCGATAATGTCACTGATATTGATGTGCTGTCACCAGGAAAGCTGCAGAGATGAGAGGAACAGAGAGGAAGAGGAAAAGACATACAAGGAGGTGGTGAAGGAGGCATAAAGTAAATTACCAACAGCCACCCAGACTGAGAACCACATAAAGGAAAAAACAAACAAACAAACAAACCCCAGAGGGGACAGAAAAGGAAAGGGAGGGACAGAGATAGAGTTCATGTGGTTTAGAAGGGAGCTGTGGCACTTGGATGTAATTCACTTTACTCTCTCCAGAGGAATCCATTTACCCCCTTCCTGCAATTATGGGGTCTTGTTTCCTCTGTTAATCCATCTGAATGTTTGTTTGAGTTTGTTTCTGGTGACTATTAGGGCACACTCGTATAGATGTACACACACCACAAAGCCACCCTCCTCTGTAATAAATCCCTCATTACTGGCAGTAGTTGTTTTTCTTTCTCTTCTCTGCTGTGTTCTGGCAGTTGCAGCTGTTTTCTCTTGCTCTGCATTATTAGCTTTGTGATGTGGAAACGCACTGTGGAGCCTCCTTCAATCCACAACTCTGGGACACAGAGAGAAAGAAAGGAATAGAGACTCTAATTAGACTCTAATTCTACAATCCTCCTACTATTGCCACCCATTATTTAAATAAAGTAAGCCCGACTGCTGATGTGTTTTCCTGTTGTGTGTCACAGGATTAGATGAAGATAGCATTGAGGCTAAAAAAAAAAAATAAGCTAGGAAAGCTGCAACCACCAAGTACCTGCAGAGGGTCAGGCAAGTCCTGAGGAGTCAGCTGAACGGTAAGAACAAGATCCAGGCTATCAACACTTACACCCTGCCCGTGATCAGGTACCCTGCTGGGATAATAAACTGGCCAAAGGAGGAGATAGAAGCCACTGACATCAAGACAAGGAAGCTCCTTACCATGCATGGAGGGGTTTACTCCAAGTCCAGCACCTTGAGACTGTACACTATGCAGAAGGAAGGAGGCCGGGGACCAATGTTGTCTGTCCAGGATGAGACAACGAACATTCACCAATACATCAGGAAGATGGCCACGACCGACAGTGAATACCTGAGGCAGCAGAAACCTGAGCAAGAGGAGGACCCTTGTTATCTAACAAGAGGAGGCAGGGCATACATGGAACGCCATAACCAAGTGGTCGGCATAGTATAGAGAAACATCCGTGCCAAGTATGGCCTGGAAGTCCCAAGGTCAAAATGGGAGATGCCCACAAGGGTGGTTGAGAATTACCTAGCTAATATCCTGTGGGACTTCCAGAGACGGACAAACTTGTAATGGCTAACCAACCGGACATAGTAGGAGTGGACAAGCAGAGGAAAACAGCCGTAATGATAGACGTAGCGATACCGAATTGCCAGCAACATCAGGAAGAAGGAACACAAGAAGTTGGAGAAGTACCAAGGACTCAGAGAATAGTTCGAGAAGATGTGGAGTGTGAAGGTAACAGTGGTCCCAGTGGTAATCAGAGCACTCCGATCAGTGACTCCCAAGCTAGGCGATCCAAGGAACAACATCCGAGATCTCTGTCCAGAAGAGCACAGTCCTAGTGGACCAGAAGCTGCCGCTGGCCTTCTACCTCTCCTCAGTGGAGAGCGTGCTCTCCTCCTGCCTTGGTGTTTGGTACGCAAGAGCTACAACTGAGAACAGAAAGGCTGCACAGAGGATAATTAAAACTGCAAATAATCGTCTGCCCTCTTCCACCCCTGGAGGCCATTGCCAGATCCTCCTGAATCAGAAATACCAGGGCCAGCATAGGTGACTCCTCACACCCCCACCCATCACCTGTTTGACTCAATGCCGTCTGGTTGGTGCCTCAGGTCAATCCGGTTCCACACCTGTAGACTCACAAACAGCTTCTTCCCCTGGGTCATTCCGACTGTTAATGAACACCCCACCCCTGCCCACCCACCTCACCATGTAACCCTCATCACTCTGCCAATCACACATGGACTTTAAACTCATACCAAGTCTTTTCTTTGCACTACTTTCAGGCACTTTGCAACTATTTTGCTGTCTAACGTGTGCTTTTCCCCTTTTTGTATATATTTTCCTGTTTGCTATTTACTCCTGCTGTCTACTATTTATACTTTATTCAGCACAGTTGATGTGGAGCACCTACAATTTTGTTGTAAATGTACAATGACAATGCCAAAGTGCTTGTTCATAGGGAGTCATATGATTGTTGCGGTTTTTTGTTTTCTTTGTTTTATTGTAGGGTCTTTACCTTTCAATATTAAGCCTCTTGAGGCAACTGTTGTTGTGATTTGGAACTATATAAATAAAACTGAATTGGTGTATTTGTCACTTAATTTTTAGCTTTAGCTATGATAGATCGCACCGCTGTCTTTCACTACACATGCAAATTAGCAGCGATTCTTCTGCCGTTCACTCCAGGCTAACTGCTGCTGTTCGCCTTCGATCAGCTGTAAGTTTATTAAATTGACTTTGCTTGATGTTGCACAGATGCTTCCTGCATTTCCTTCTGATAAGATAAACCAGGTGTTTCTTGTGATGTGTACTCAGTGCATTTCTTTCTTTCCACAATGCCAACACGTGCAGCACACATGGATTGCATCAGTGGATGTGCGTGTATGTGTGTGTTAGCTCTATGGTGACCTTCTGAGCATTTCCTCAAGACAATGCCTTCTGGAATATATTACATAACCTGGAAAATGATTAAGTGGGTAATGAACATCAATGCTTGCTTTTAAAATATATTCAATTGTTTCATAATTAGCCTTTTAATTGACCATATGGCAAATGTTATACACGGTTACAGCCACTGATCTACAGCTAATTCAACACTCTCTTTTACGTGTGTGTGTCAGAGTGTGTGCCTGTGAAGTCATGTCCAGTCAAGCAGGTAATGATTTGACACCAATTAACACGATCACACCTCCATCTTGTTGTCAGAACACCAGCTGTGGAAACAGATACAAAAATAGAGGAGAGGAAAATGAAGTGTAATGCTGATAGACTGATAAATGGAGAAAGGTGAAAGAGTAGAGGAGTGCCAAATGAAAAGATAATATGTGTGCATGGTTAGAAGAGAGAGGTGGTGATGTGAGATGGAGTGGAGGGAACCCCTCAGGGACATCATGGGAAAATTGGGCTGCTTTATATGGTGCTGTCACAGGAATGGAAAGACTGGCCGTAGCACATTGTCAGTCAGGGTGTGCTGTATGATGTCATTGCTTCTGTCCTGCTGTCCTTCATAGTTTCCACAGAATCCGGTGCTCTAAAGGGCTTAAAGTTCACAATTTTAGCTTAAGAGTGCCACCCCTCTCATGCCTTTTATAAAGTCACGGCTTGCATTATGCCACTGTCTGCAGCCGCTAATCTGATTCTGGAGAATTTTACACCCACTCAGAATAACGAGAAAAACACGATAACCTATTTCCTGAGAAGTAGAACTTTAAGAGCTGCACGTCTCCAGTGTTATGTAACAGGTGGACCGTATATTCCTCTTTTTAACAAAACATTGATGTGAAAAATGAAAAAATGTGATAGAATCTAATCTTCTGTAAACCCCTACATGTGTTATATAAGATTGTAAACAAGAGTTTTGAGAACATTTCTGAATGTTTTTGATGGTACTGAGATCTGTCATCTCTCCAAGTGTATCACACAGTGCCATCTTCTGGTAATCTCCTGTATCTTGTTATTTCTCCACTGTTGAGCCTACTACCACATACTCTGGTTAGGAATTTCAAGCACCACCCCTGACTTAGAGGGTTAATGGAGCAGGTGCCATGGGGAGCCTAAAAGTCACAGCTTGTATGCAGGTTTAATTATAATCGAAAATTAGCAATCAAAATGAAAAAGGGCCTCAAGGCCAAAATCCACCGGGGCTCTGGCTAAAGTAATATTGGTCCTGTTGTATTACCCAGTACAGAGTGTTTAATTATATCTATATATGAATAGAGTGGGGTTAGAGGGGTTCACAATTCCTTTGTAAAGAAGTTACCTGAAGCTTTTTTTGTTTTTAATGTTTTTAATTTTAGGTGAGTTCTTAAAGGGCAGCTCCAGTTTTTAGTGCTAAATAAGTTTTTTTAAACACAGTAAAAAGTGCTTCACAGTTTGGGTGTTACTTTAGTTCAGTGGGTGAGCAGGTGACCACGTGCAACAGGAGAGCAACGCCTCAGGTTTGAGTCCATCTTCCCCCATCAACAGACACTCTTTGAACCACGTAAACAGATTAAAAACTATGACCAAAATAATGGGAGAAATATTAAGGGGAAGCTCACCTATAAAGATGACTATAGAGCAAATTACAGGTTGAGCTTACCTGATAGGCTAAGGCTGACTGTTCCAAAGATTTGGGCACTACAGCCTCAAAAGTTTGATCTTCTCTGGTTTTAAAGTAAGAGCATTGAAAAGTTAGATCATAACCAGATGATCTGAGAAGTCAGTTGTGGTGATAAGGTCTCAGTAGCTCTGATATGTAATTAGGGGCCTGTCCAGGTAGAGCTTTATATGTTGACAATAGGATTTAGAATTTCACTGTGAGCCAGTAAAGGGCTCTCTGATTTGTTCCTTTCTTTTACAGATGAGCTACAAAGACTGTGACTCTGAGTCTGCATGACTAAAGTTAGGTAGAAAATAACAAAGGAGAAATCACTTCCTTAAATTTAGTTTCAGCAATTGGAGACATATCTGCTGTAATGACATTTATTTCTCGATGCAATCCATTATTGTAAATTTAAAAGTTATCAGGACATGGTCAGATAAAATAAAGGTTTTCGGGAAAAACTATGTAATGTTCAGTTTCTGCTCGATAACTCAGGACAAAACCGAGAGTGTGGTTAAGATGCTGAGTCTGCTCATTTTCATTTTAAGAGAAGTCTAACAATGAATTAAAGCAGCATTCAGGATGCTATTTTCTTATAGTTGCGCCTATTTAATATTTTATCTAAACTAGGCACTAAAAACTCAGGAAGGAACTCTGAGTAAGGGCCAGGTGAGTGATAAAGAACAACAAATAAAACTGTGGGTGTACAAGGCAAAGATTAAGGCTTTTAAATAAATCATAAGGTCTTTGGTTAACTGATGAACTCGAGTCAATAACTACAGGCACTCCTCCTCCTTCAGGGATTCTGACAGTGTAACTCAAGGGCACTGATTCACTTAAACCAGCATATTTATCCTGTTGCAACTCAGTTTCTCTGAGGTAAAAGAAATCAATATTTTGATCAATTACATAATTTACTAATGGGGACCTGAAAGAAAGAGACCTAATGTTTAATAAACCAACATATACTATTATGTAACCGTGTTTCCCTTTTGGTGCTGTTGAAACTGTTACATTATTCTTTTTTGTGAGTATTTACTACTATTTGTAGTTATTTGTAATTTAAAATATCTACTGGAATCTAGATAACCAAGCTGAAGAGAATGGGTGGATACAGGAATCTAGTGGTGTAACCCAAAGCAAAATAAAGCCGAATAAATGCCACGGCTGTAGTGGCAGACGTGGTGAGAGAAGGACCCGAGTGCAGGCACTGATTTTACTGTGAGTGAGCTTTATTTACAAGTGATGACAAAATTAACAAAAGTACAGATGGCAGGGACCAAAACTTAAGAAAAACCTAAACTGGGAAAACAAACTAACAAACCTGAAACCATGAAATGCAGATGGAACACAGGGGATGACAGGCAGAATGATACGCAAACGGACCGACAAGGAGCAAAGGAGAACACACACTATATATACAGGAAGCGAAACAAGGAATGACAAACATGAGCGAGACACAGCTGAACCTAATTAAATATGATGAGACAGGGAGGAAGCAAAACAGAATACACTGAGATAGGACCCGGACCTTCAAAGTAAAACAGGAAACAGAAACACAGAGGCAAGCGTGACAAGGAAGACACAGAGAACAGAGACCTGAAATGTGAGGCAGGAAGGCACATAACCAAACCTGAACACTAGAAATCAGGAAATACTAAAGAACCATGGAGCTAGAAATCAAAGAGCAATGAAATGAAATTAAAGTTCAATAACAGAACAAAACTCAAAACACTGCCTCAACGACCCAGAACTGTGACAATAAATACACATTTGTCAACCACAATCTCCATCCTGCTAAAACTGAGGCACAATTTAATGGTACGTGACTAAATTGACTACACATCAAGTATTAGTTATTTTTGGGTAACTGTATTAATAAAACTTTGATTTTAGGACCTTTCTTCCCCCTTTGTTTACTACTTTGTCTACAATAATATCTTTTCGTCAGACCTCCGGTTGTGGGTAAAATGCACATCCCTAGGCTGTGATGCAGACGGGATACATAACATTACTTGTCATATAGTGCATAGAGTAAAATGTCATGTGAATATGTCAAAAGGCATAAAGTGCTTTGAGTGTCCAGTAATAGCAAAAAATGTCAATCTACGCAATTATAAATATCCATCTGTCCATTCTGTTGCGCTTATTCTTATGAGGGTCATGGGGAGGCTGGAGGCTATCCCAGCTACCATACGGCGAGAGGCGATGTATACCCTGGACAGGATGCCAATCAGACGCAGGCCATTCTTTTAAAATACAGCTTCCCCATGCACAAGGTCAGCTCCAAATAGGTTTTCTGGGGTGGTGTAGAAGAATGTGACCAAGCCTGCACAGAACTCCGACCTCACTTCAACCAACACCTTTGGGATGAATTGCAACACTGACTGCAAGCCAGATTTCTTGTTGACAGCCTTCCCAGGAAGATTGGAGGCTCTTACAGCAGCAGATTGATACCCATTGTTTTGGAATCACCAGAATGTCATTAAGAAGACTGTAGCTTGTGTCCTCTGTGGGAATTTTACTTTGCAATTTTAGTTTTAATTAGCTGTTTAATTTAGTCTTTATCTCTTATTTTCTTCCACTTTCACTCACTGTTTGGTTAGATTAAGAACTGAAAAAAAGACCATAAGTCAGCTTAAAACTGGCCTGTTCATAACTGAAAACAGGTGCCCACTATGTTCAATGTGATGCCATAGGGGTCTTCAACAAGCTGGCATAGGCACTGAAGAAAAAAGACAACTCGTGTTACATTCACTAACAAAAGGAAGAAGCGATTCTGTACAGACTAGCAGTACAGAGCCACGATGTCAGTCATAAAAAGAGAGGAGCCTCTAGATCTACAGAAAAACTGTGGCGAGTTCACCAAGATTTTCCTGACAAGTACCTTGAATAGGGAAGGTAAGTGATAACAACCAGTGAATAGAGCAGTTTCACCTCACTGTGTCTGTGCCACTCATAGATAACTGAAGAGAAAACCTCCTTCCAACCAGCCATGTTACACACACTGAGGGGTAGCAGGCTGGAACCTGCCTCTAAGGATAACAGCAGGTATGTTCCCTTTGTTACGACATCGGGTTTATTGATGAGGGATGTGGAACAGGCTGACTGAAGGCTCTGACAGAGAGACAACAGAGAAGTCTGCTGTTTGGGAGGTCATAACTCACAGAGGCTTCAATTTTCATTTGTGCAGAGGAAAAAAACCTGCAGGGGAGTTCACCTGGAGAGGGAGGGGAGGAAGGTGGATGTGGGGTTGCAAGGTTAACTGCACAGCAGGGAGGTGGACGTGTCAGTATGTGACAGGTTAGGAGTGAGAATGTATTGCAGGAAGACACTGAAGGTCAAACTGTTGACAGAGCAGCCTACGGAAGCTCAGAATGAGGAGGAGGGAGGAAGCTTGGAGAAGGTCAGACACGGAGGACTTCTGAGCTTATAGAACTAAGAGGTGGCAGAAATGGATTGAGACTTTAATTTCAGGAGCTACAGAGAAACCATACATCTATATTGTCTACTGTAATGATTAACTGTGGGTTCTCCATCTGCAGGAAATAAGTCATTTAACAATTTACAGTTGAGCAATCATTTTTGTACCTTTCCGCTGTGATCTGTAAATTGTAATGAAAGCAGGTTCTTATTACAACTAATGCGAGTAGCACAAAATTGAAACATATTGTTGAAATTGCCTGCAGTTTGCTCAGACTGTTCATCATGTTCTGTAAATGGATCATATATTATACAAGAAGATTTATTTAACAAGAAATAAGATCTTCTGTTGCCTGGCAACTTATAGTACCTATAGTAGGGAGTGTCTGACAACATTTGGAATACCTGAATTTGCCCAAAGAAATACAGCGAGCATCACATCTGCATCTTCCCCAGGGATTTTTGTAAATAATGTAGAGCAGGCAAGCTTGCGCGATATGTGGCCAGAGGCTTGATGATTTGAGTGGCCGGGTGCTCTACCAAAGCCAAATGGTTGTACATTATTAATTTGATCTTATTATCTTAAAATGTATCTTTTAAGATCAAAATTCTGTCAGACAATAACACAGTTTTGTACTCAGCAATATTTGTTTTCTGTCTCAAATCCCCAGCTGTCCGATGCTTATGTTGCATGGTCAATAATGTTATTTTTCAAAAAAGTCACAAGCTATTTTTCTTTTTAAGCACATAAAAAGTATCAATCTTCTATAAAAGTAATATCAATCTTCTTACCTAATTTAAATTGAACCATAATGGGGATTTTTTTCTTTCTATAGTTTTCAATAACTGGCCTAAATGCATGACACAAAGTCACATAAATGTAGACTGCAAAGTCTTGCATACGATAGGCATGAAGACAAGTAAAAACAAGCTCCAAGACTATGGACCAGTCTTAATGTCCACTCAAGTGATTGTGGTAGCTTTCAAAAGCTTATATAGAAATGTAAGTGCACCTTATTTTGGGGCGACCGTGGCGCTGGGGGTTGGGAAGCGCATCTGTAACCAGAAGGTCGCCGTTTTGATTCCCGGGATCTCTGTCCTGGTCGTTGTGTCCTTGGGCAAGACATTTTACCCTACTGGTGTTGGCCAGAGGGGCCGATGGCGCAATATGGCAGCCTCGCTTCTGTCAGTCTGCCCCAGGGCAGCTGTGACTACAACTGTAGCTGCCTCCACCAGTGTGTGAATGTAAAGTGCTTTGGATGCCTTGAAAAGCGCTATATAAATCCAATCCATTATTATTTTGATGATCCAAAACTAGCTTTGCACTCTTTTTGTTTTCTTTCTAGTTTTGTATAGCACGCTTGTTTTGTACCTGGGAGTTTTGTAAGACCCATCGACTCAATGGGTCAAGCATTAGACTCCTTGGTTCATTTGGAGCATTTGGAGCCTCAACCTGACCGTTGCCTTTTGGGTGGAGTTGTACAGTGGCTTGCATAAGTATTCAGCCCCCTTGAACTTTCCCACACTTTGTCACATTACAGCCACAAACATGAATCAATTTTATTGGAATTCCACGTGAAAGACCAACACAAAGTGGTGTACACGTGAGAAGTGGAACGAAAATCATACATGATTCCAAACATTTTTACAAATAAATAACTGCAAAGTGGGGTGTGCGTAATTATTCAGCCTCCTTTGGTCTGAGTGCAGTCAGTTGCCCATAGACATTGGCCCTTTCTCAATATGCGTACTTGTGCGTACTTGCGTTCTCGGGTACTCGCGATACGTCATCAGTCGGAGACCAAGTACTGTTCCAATCCGAAGTACGCATCAAGCCGAGAACGCAAAAAAGTCCCGAATGTGTTCTTGCTCCACCTGTTTTATCAAGCATGCATCGGTGGTGACTTGTGTGTACTTGGTACAGCTAAATATACCAGAATTCATTTCGTCCAAAACTCAAACGCGGCAATGGCGGACGAGCGGGGCTAAAAACTTTTAAATATTACTCTTTCTGGGTCACAAAATGAACTTTTAAGTTATTTTCAAGCGAGAATGTAGCTGGGTAAACTTCAAACGGCCTCAGAGGTTGTCTAAGAGAATATTGGGAGCAACAACACCATGAAGTCCAAAGAACACACCAGACAGGTCAGGGATAAAGTTATTGAGAAATTTAAAGCAGGCTTATGCTTTCCCAAGCCTTGAACATCCCACAGAGCACTGTTCAAGTGATCATTCAGAAATGGAAGGAGTATGGCACAACTGTAAACCTACCAAGACAAGGCCGTCCACCTAAACTCACAGGCCCAACAAGGAGAGCGCTGATCAGAAATGCAGCCAAGAGGCCCAAGGTGACTCTGGACAAGCTGCTGAGATCTACAGCTCAGGTGGGGGATCTGTCCATAGGACAACTATTAGTCATGCACTGCACAAAGTTGGCCTTTATGGAAGAGTGGCAAGAAGAAAGCCATTGTTAACAGAAAACCATAAGAAGTCCCGTTTGCAGTTTGCCGCAAGCCATGTGGGGGACACAGCAAACATGTGGAAGAAGGTGCTCTGGTCAGATGAGACCAAAATGCAAAACGCTATGTGTGGCGGAAAACTAACACCGCACATCACTCTGAACACACCATCCCCACTGTCAAATATGGTGGTGGCAGCATCATGCTCTGGGGGTGCTTCTATTCACCAGGGACAGGGAAGCTGGTCAGAGTTGATGGGAAGATGCATGGAGACAAATACAAGGCAATCTTGGAAGAAAACCTCTTGGAGTCTGCAAAAGACTCGAGACTGGGGCGGAGGTTCACCTTCCAGCAGGACAACGACCCTAAACATAAAGCCAGGGCAACAATGGAATGGTTTAAAACATATGCATGTGTTAGAATGGCCCAGTCAAAGTCCAGCTCTAAATCCAATCGAGAATCTGTGGCAAGATCTGAAAACTGCTGTTCACAAACGCTGCCCATCTAATCTGACTGAGCTGGAGCTGTTTTGCAAAGAAGAATGGGCAAAGATTTCAGTCTCTAGATGTGCAAAGCTGGTAGAGACAGACCCTAAAAGACTGGCAACTGTAATTGCAGCAAAAGGTGGTTCTACAAAGTATTGACTCCGGGGGCTGAATAATTACGCACACCCCACTTCGCAGTTATTTACTTGTAAAAAATGTTTTAGAATCATGTATGATTTTCCTTCCACTTCTCACATGTTCACCACTTTGTGTTGGTCTTTCACGTGGAATTCCAATAAAATTGATTCATGTTTGTGGCTGTAATGTGACAAAATGTGGAAAAGTTCACTTTTGCAAGCCACTGTATCTCATTGCTGTGTTTTCATGGGTTCTCTCTGGGTACTATGACATCCTCTCAAAGACATGCAGTTAGTGGGCTTAGGTTAACTGGCAATTCTAAAATTGTCTATGATTGTAAATGGTTCTGTATCTCTGTGTTACCCCTGCAAAAGACTAGCAACCTATCCAGGGTCTACCCAGCCTCTTGCTCTATGGAATCTGGGATAGGGTTCAGCCCCCGTCACCCTGAATTGGATAAGACAAAGAGAATGGATAAATAGAGGCATGCTTTGCATCAATTGATCTGAAAAAGTGAGAAAATGGGTACCAAAGAAAGCTGATAGGCTTTGTAGTTTGTTTGTTCGTTTTAGAGCCAGAAGTCACTGTATTTAAAGGAGAAGATGGAGTGCTAAGTAATCAGCTAACACTAGCAGGCATGGTGAGCAATGAGCATCCATAGACTGCAAAACACACGGACACAGATAACTGGTCATTAGTGCTAAGAAACACACAAGAAAAGTACTGAAATCTCACACATCAGAAACAGAGCAGAGACTTATTGGATGGAGGTAAAACAAGGCCACATTATTTTAATATTTACAATTAAAAGACGCCAACAGCACAAATATAGTTGAGAGGTCCAAATCAGTGCTTCCAGTAAGTGGGCTAGCTGCCCGTAAGCATCCAGCTGTCAGTCATAGTTGTCAGAATAATGTATAACTTAAAGCCTTGGTAACACAGTTCAATTAATAGGAAAATTACAAAAAATAAATAAGTCACCCATTATGAATGGCTTTAATGGACGTTAGAGGAACTGTATTATCTTCATTTGTAACAGAGGTTGGTGGAAGTCACAAAGTTTTTACTACTTTACTGTAAATAGCTCAGTTCACAGCCACTGACAGAATCATATAGGTTTGCATATATCATTCATTCGCTTCATTATGAGTTGGTTGTAAAGAATCGATTCAAGAAGGAACAGCGCTGAATATTCAAAAAAATAAAAAATTAGCAGCTTGAGTTACCATGGAGATTCCTGTGACATTCATAGAGCCACTTTTGTGACTCTGATAACTGCAGCTTTAGGTTCAGCATACGTTGGTAACACATTAATCTTGCATCCCTGTGATATGATGAAAACACCTTTTAAATTTATGCCGTAAGACAAACGGTTAAGTGGTGATAAGTGTGTTCATATGTGTATTTGAACTTCTTCGTTCTTGGGATTGGGCCAAAAGAACAGCACAAAGTCAATGAGTGTAGACGGTGCAAGTTATCCAGTCTGATGAACCATTTTTCTATTAATTCTGGAAAGATGGTGCAAGTGAGATGACCAGGTGATAATTCTGGAAGTTGTGACACAAAAGAAGAAAATCAGAGGCAAATCGATGAATGAGGGTTTGCCGGATATCAAACAAGAAGAACTTGTCTTCTCACCGCTGCACTGAAATATCTAACTTTTATCACCTCGTTGAAACAAGAACAAAACACATCAACTTTTAATTTAGTTCATTCCTAAATATTTTATAATTAATTTCAGCAAAGTTTCTTGTAAGGAAGGACATCATTTGGGATTTATTATAACGAGAAAATTGAAGCCGTCTTCAGTTGATGCATTACTAGTGAACTGCTGCTTTAATGAAGTCTTTTAATCAGTGCACAGCAGGTCAGCTACACATTCCAACATTTATATAGAATACCAATAATGAATGAATAATGAATTCATGTTTTCTTGAGTTTAAATTGATTTCTTCAGGACACCATCATTTTAACCTACAATTAACATCCAAGTATGTAGTTATTTTCAGCAAAGAACCCCAAACCCGCAGTGCAAAAAACCCTACACAGTTGAATATTTAATTTTGTTTTTTTATGATGTAATGACTCACTGAAATACCTCCAATAGTCCTTATGTATTACTTTTAAACCACCGTCCATTTCGGCCCCTTAGTCGTAGCTAAAGAAAGGACTGCTCAGCAAGAACCAAAAGCTTAATGTATGAGCAATATTTCACTCGTGGCTGCACTTTCCTTCCCTCTCACCATCTTTTCCTCTCCTGTATATAGAACTATAATTACAGTGTCTTCTTTTTCTTATTAGCAGATAAGACTTTCATAATGGTTCCCTGGAGAGCCTGTCCAAACTTAATTAACACTGGCTAAACAGTCCCCTCTCTCCCTCCGTCTTCTTCTCTGTCCTCACCTCTGTCTCTCTCTATTTGTCTCCCTGCCTCTCATTAGACAATGACAGCAGCAGAGAGAAGGAGCCAACCAGTCAGTGATAAATACTAGAAAGCCCTGCACAGGAAAATGAAAGCTGGACTTGACACATGCTTGACTCAGACAACACTCAACAACCACTAGGGACTTCCTGGTGTAGCTACGTAAATTAGCACACACTGGTCTGAACAAGTTGTGAGTATGACTATGTGTATGTGAGAGAGGATCTAATTCCACTGAGCGGTATAAGCCCTGAAATCATGTTCTGATCTTCAGCTGAGTAGCCTGCTCTTTTAATTTCCGTTTGTTTGACTTAGAGAGATTAGCCATTAATTACCGACTAGAGAAATCTCCCCCCCACACACACACAACACACACACAACACACACATACGTGCACATGTGTAGCGTAGCATAGAGCTGTTAAATAGAGCTCATTACACCGGCCCTACCAAAGGTAGAGAAAGCTGAGACAGCATTGTCTAACAGAGCTTACACACACAGAGCTGGCAGGGGTAACAATCAGCTAAACGCTGCTGTTCCAGGGGAAATCTGGCAGGTTTTAGCTGACTGTAACATTAACCTCACATATGGGAATGCAGGGGATTAGCACCTGAAAGAGACAAGTTTACTGAAGCCAAGACAGGATGAATGATATTACAAATGCAAGACGCCTGAGCTGGCACAAAGGCAGGCTGCTTGTATTTTCACAGAGTCCATCATTGGTTTCAAAAGGCCTTTATATCATGTCTAACTCTGTATTACTCTAAATGTGCCCCTTGATGTCTGGAGGATATGGCACAAAAACACTGGAATAAATGAGTGACGAGGTTTCTCATAGAAAAGTATACTTAGAGGCTCATATGCAGTTACATTTAAATGCCTTTATCAAAACATTGTATGCAAACAATGGATGTAGCGTCTAGTTATGAAAAATGATATTTCCTCTGGTTGCAGAAAGAAGTCAGATTTGATAGGTAAGTACAGGTAAATGCATCCCTACTTTCCTAGTTCATGGTCTAATGACTCATTCAAACGCTAATTTGATGTCTTACTGAATACAACATCCTGATCACTATGCAAAGTATGGTTTCAATCAGTATCCAGAAGGTGGAGATGGGACTCATTCGAGTTCATCTTTGCATTTCAAACAGCTGGGGACCTTGAAGTTTTAAAGAACATGACTTGATGTCACAGTTGTGATGTCTGTCTTTTATATAAAGTCTGGGCTCTAAGGAAAAACAGGAAAACACCTTAGCCTGATGGCCAGTAACTTAAAATGCATGCAGAATTTGATAAATCTGTTGGAAATGCAGTTATTATAATACATGTTGCGTTTTTACAGCTTCTTGCTCTTCCCCAAAGTAGAAAAAAAAACTTTTTTAACGTGGTGCTAATCACTATTTTTGTTAGAAATGAATTAAAATACAATGCGTAATGCAAAAGGCATTGCTTATGGTGGATTTTTAAAATATTTTTTTAGATTTCTTGGTTTTAATTTGCACCACAACTGCTCAAATCTAAAGATCCTTCATTAATCATATATTTTTCTCACACACTAGATTTCTATTTAAAGCTCTAATGAGCTGCATGTACACTAGCTGCAACAAGCAGCACACAGAAGTTTGGCACTACTCTGTAAAACATTGGTGGAGTATTGAGGAGCTAATGAGCTACATATTTCTCTCAAACATTGGTGGAAACCAAAACCAAGCTAAAAGCGGGGGAGATGTTGGACTTAATTCATCAGATGAATAGAAAAAATGTATCTTATGTCAGTTTGATCATAAGTTTCTGACGATCAAAGCGTAAATACATAAGTTTCCTCTTAGATAACTTTGTTAGATTATGCTGCTCAAGCTTCTTAGCTTAAACTTTATAATTCTTCTCAAACAGACATTTTCATGCATGTATATGCAAATAAAAAATTTTTTATGCATTTATGTGAAAAAGAATTCTAAGGATTTATTGTCAGGATATAGTGAAAAGCTATCTGGTCCTTGTCAGGTCTTAAAATTAGGCAAATATGACCTCAGCAACATATGCTCTCCATCCATCCATTTTGTTCCACTTATCCGTGTGGGGTTGGGGGGTCAGCAGCCTAAGAAAAGAAGCCTTGACCTCCCTCTCCCCAGATCCCTCCTCCAGCTTATCTGGGGGAACACCAAGGTGTTCTCAGACCAGTCAAGAGATATAATCACTCCAGTGTGTCCAGGATTTGCCCCGGGCCTCCTCCCTGTGGGACGTGCCCAGGACACCTTGCCCAGGAGGTGCCCTGGAGGCATCCTCATCAGATACCTCACCTCAACTGCGTCCTTTTCACCATACCCAGGATAGGGTTACTGGTGCCCCGCCTTGGAGCCACAAGTCCAATGAAGGGACATGTGTGAAGTGTTCTGGCCATGCCCCACCACCCGCAGGAGGCGTCGTAGGAGTCGGGTGCAGCATGAGCTGGGTGAAGGGTGAAGGAGCTGGCCGCCCAAGCCCAGGCTACCAAGGCTGGAGATGGGAACATGGAAACGTATGACATATTACAATATATCATTATTTAACAAAGACTAACCTAAAATGCAAAAGCAGCGTGTGAGGAACTATGTACATTTTTTGTGCAACTATAGTAATTGAGAGGAAAAACATACAGCAGGCTGCTGATATTAAAATGCACATAACTGATCATCAGCAAGTGTAGGCACCTCTGAAAAAAGGTTTTGCCCATCAATAAGGGTTATACACCTATTTACAAACAATTTAAAGTTAGTCTCCATATTCATCAGTAATGAGTGGGAAAACATAACAGTTACCAATCTCACCATGGTCAGACAGTCCTCAGAGAAACGACAAAAAATCCAAGCTACATCTATGACTCTACAGGCCTCAGTTAGCATGTTAATTGTTAAAGTTCACAACAGTACAATTAGAAAAGGGTTGAACATGTATAAATGATTTGGAAGCATTGGCTGAAGAAAATTGCTTCTCTTTCAAAAGTAGATGACGGCTCAGTTTAGGTTTGCCAAGTTGCATCTGACCACATGAGTTCTGCACAGCTGACACCAAAGTGGAGATATTAGGCCAATGCTCAGTTAAAATAAAAAAGCTTAGAAATGTCAAAGGACATTGCAAAATGTAAAAAATGTAACCAGGAAAGATACAGATGAACAAAACTTGTATTTTTATAGCGAATGTTTGAAGCATAAGGTTGATTGTTGGAAGTCTGGGCCCTCTGTGCAAGCTTTTGTTCTTAGGTTGCATCCCGAGTATAAGAGACTAGAAGATGAAAGGCAGGATTTGCAATCAAAGTATTCAAAGCTTTCTGAGGGATTAATGATATTTTAAATTGGATTAAATTAGTTAAAGTACAACTGCTGCATTTAGGAGCAACTTAAAGTCATTAATGCTTTCTTTTTACTGGCTACACAGAGATATTCAATAAACCAGACAGGATGGGAGAAAAAAAGCATCGATTACTTCTTCCAAGTGAGCTAGTAAAAGAAATGCCATTGATATCTGAGAATGTCCTGAAGTGATCAAAGATAGATACATTAACTTCTTGGGTAAAACTGGCCTGTCAGAAATATGTCGAGCCCAGAAAATATCTTGTTTAGACACAAGAAAGAAGACTTTTTCACTGAGTTATTCTTTTGATTCTTTTTTTGAACATCCCAAATCCAAATCAAAAGATTATTCCTTCAGGCTACAGTCAGGTAAGACAACAGGGGAGTTTGAACTGTGATCCAGGGCTGTGTGTTTTTTGCAGTTTACAAGCTGAAGTCTGCCGCAGAGACATCTCGTTCTAACTGAAAGCATGTGAAGGTCACTGACAGGCAGCTGTTTCGGTAACGCATCTTTCATCTCAAAAAGGATTCCCCGTGCATGTTTTATTCATTACCTAACTGCCTTACCTTAAAACACAAATAATTTCCTTATCTTTTGCAGGTATCTGCCAGCGGTAACAACACAAACACTATCTGACAGCTGACAACTTTTTCATAAGCTGGATAAAGATTAAACCTTTAACGTGTGTCTGCCTCCCTCTAGTGGTTTATACTGTTCATACACGGCAGCCCTGTTTCACTGCACACAAATACAAACAAAACACACAGGCTGAGAATTGTAATTTGTATTTATTGTTTAAATTCACCAAAAAGTTTTCTGCATAACTACATCCAACAGCATTCATGGTTGTCGTCACTGTGACCTCCTCAACACCCGAGTGACGATAGTATGACATCATCAGCGCCGCCAAGATGTCACAGCTTCATGACATGCCCTAAACGGCAGAAAAATACTACTGATAGTTAAGTCCGTCCCGGAGTCCGTCATCAATCAAAGCGTCTCGCCACTACCCGTGTAAAACACAAACATTGCACATCAACTTAGAGCATCGCATCAAGCCTCGCTTTTTACCCACCCACCCCTTTCTTTTGCATGGAGTCAAATGAAATGATAAAAGTGGGTCTGTACAGTGAGGATGAATTAAAATGTGATGGTTCCTGTTGTCATCCAGTAATGATACTGACAATTCAAAGCATTCCAAAACACACCGTGTGCTCCCACAATGCATCAGGACTTTCTTCTCACACCTTTGCTTTCCTATCGCTAAATATACACAACTAATATTCATCATGTGCAGGCCTGGATTTATGAAGCGGAGAGCTGTTAATAATCGTCTGTACTGGAAGAAAACCAGTCTGTACTGCTTGCTGCACACATGGGTTTCATTTAGCAGATTGAGGCAAGACAGTACAGGACAAAACTGACGATTTTGGGATTGTGGGGTTATTTTTCTCTCATAGTAAAATCTTCAGATTATTGCAAAGAAAATGTCCAAAAACTTTGTTGCTTATTTTACAGGACAGTTAACTGATCCCTGTGTGTTACCTAAACTTTTAACAAAACATTTTCATGTTTTCAAGTTTTTTAAAGAGGCGTTTGCACACAAACTACTCACAGCTATTTTTAGCTGTCGACAAGGTTTAATGTTTTTTCTCTTTTGTGAAAAAGAAATATCCAAATCCAAATTTCCTTCTGGAAGAACAAAATGAAAGTGAAAAAGTTTTTGGTTTTTTTTTAATTCTGACTTCTCAGTAATCAACTTGGAAAGTTAATCCATCCACGTATTTGCCTGTAATGTCTTGCTTGAAGTCATAAATGTAAAGGAAGAGTTGTCTACATGTCTGCAGACTACAAATGTCCCTTTCCCCTTTTTAGACATTTGTGTAAATTCCCTAAAATCTATCTCAGTCCATGACCATTTCAGTGGCTGAGATGTTGCTTTAAAGCCAGTCTATTTGTTTTTAGCCATGACTGTCTAAATGTAAGAATTCTAACTTTAAAAAAATATCAAAATCCTGCTATAAAGTGTTAATTTGTAAGACGTGTGTATTACCGTGTAATATAAACTTCCTAAAGGTCCTGGGTTAGGAGTCTTCACTGTTAGTTACTGCTGAGCAAAAGTATTTCAAACTTCGTGTTAATTGTGCAGTTACACATTTGACATTTTTGCATTGATTCTGCTCTTTTCTTGTCACAAAAGTGCTTTCATCTTTAACTACCTACTATCCTGTCTTTACATTATTATATCTATACTATATCTCTCTGTCCTCTGTCTCCGACCCCCAACCATATCTCTCCCACTCACCCACCCGTGTCTAATATATTCTCATTTGGTATCATTTACTTTTTTGACATATCATTTATCTTTTATATCCACTCGATAAAGTTAATATATGGCTATAATCTCCTTTAATACCATCTAAATGATAAGGAGCTTTACGTACAGTGTGGTCACAGAATTCCAGTTTTCCTCAGTAAAAATGAGGCTAAATATATTCTAGACATTCCCCATAATAAAAAAAAATGCATTATTTCTATTATTATGGCTATCAACTTTTCTACTTAATGAATACTGCAATTACAGCGGTAAATTATCTTGCTGCACATCACTATAAACTCTCTTCTTCTTTCTTAATGTAATGATTTATGCATTGTGTTATGACATAATATGATACTGAAATGTGCGCCACCTTCAGAAAGTCAAGAAGTTACAACCTTCTTTCATCTGAAACCCAAACAGACTAAAACAAAGAAAAGAATGGCATCGTGATAATGTCAAGTTTCCCTCCCACACTACTTGCATAAATCTCTTCATTAAATCATCTGCTATATACAGTAATACATGTAATCGTTACATATACGGCTCGTCTGAGCCCGGCGAGTCTCTTGAACAGTACTAAACCATAGTCCGGCGACCAAATAATAATCCCTCGGCCTCAAAAGAACCAAAAGTCAAAGTTACAGTAGAATACAGTAGACACCTTTCAAGTAAAAGAACTGTTTTTTTTCTAAGAATACTGGTGTGTTCACATAACTGTAAGAGACCTGAGTCAAACCACAACTGAAACCCCTTCAAAAGCAGCTCATACTAAGTATGTTTTTATCCAAGGTGCCTTTTGTGCCTTTCAAGAAACGGCATGTGACCAAAATCATGCTGAGCAGGATTTCGGTGAGTGTCTCTGACTCAGGTCTGTCTAATGTTTAGCAGACAAAAACGTCATAATCAGATGACTGACAGAACATAGTGACATACAGTAATTTTTGTTTTCATTGCTGAGTCGGATGAAGGAAAAAGGTAAACGAAGTAATTCTTTTTAAAAAGTACAGAAATGCCGTCATAACCACAGACAACTAAGCCACCGATTTCTCTGCTTCAAATAATGTTATATTTTTTTTTGCCTCGGAGTAACATTTTTTGTACAATAATCCATTGATAATAATCAATGCACAAAAGTAAAAGACAAAAGCACACAAATATCCAAAAACTGAAATAGAGACAGCTCAAGACAAGAGATTTTTTTTGTTCCTTTTTCCTTAGTTATTTTTTTTCACTCAAGTTTAAAATACACATATTAACCAGCTGTTGAGTTTTTACATAGGAATTTGGATTGATCAAAAAAACAAAACAAAACACAGTTTTAAGTCAGTCCAGCTTTCCTGGCTTTACGGTGGACCTTAGGGGCAAGTCCACGATGGCCCAGTCCAGTCCAGTTCAGAAGAGGACTACTGGCAACGGCTGGGGCGCTACAGTACTGATAACGCAGCGCTGCCTGCCATCGTGTGCTGGGCAGATGGCAGTTACTCTACGATGATTGCTGGGCCACAGAACTTGTCACGCTGTACTGTAATCACCCTGTTCATCCACTCTGCATCTGTGTTGTTAGGCAGGGAGGCACAGCACAGCAGCTCAGCTCAGCAGTGTGAGGGGCCTCGGACTGTACAGTGGTGGTCACCACAGAAGAGGCAGTCTACATGGAGATAGTGACTATAGGCCCAGAGGGGCCAGCACAGGCCTGTGAGGCCGGGGGCTCAGAATACAGAAAGAGAAAATTATGGCTGAGCTTTTCATTGGCATAAGATCGAAGACGAGGTGAAGAGGGATTAGGGGGCAGAGGAGCTCTGGAGGATGTGAAATGCTTTGAGCTGCAGATGAAGTGGGCTGACAGAGGACAGACAGAGGGCAGGCAGAGGAGAGCTGTGGGAAAAGGTGAGGGCGGGGGGGGTTCCACTGGTGATGAATGAATCATACAGGAGGAGCGCTGTGCCGGAGCCAAGGAGGGGTGATGAAGCTCCAAAGAGTTTTGAGTGTGAAGGAGGTCCTCTGCCCATCTGAAGAGACACCTGCACAAAACACAAAGACAGTGGCCACGCATGACAGACCTGCTACCACAGAACAAGTTACTGTATGTGATTATCTCTTTGTACATCAGGATGAAAGTCCAGAAACACCAGCAAAATCAGAGCAAAGCTTGATGTTAAAGCTATAAAAAAGAGTTAGATTTTAACTTTTTTCTTTGTTTAGTAATTAACACAACATTAAAATCCCATCAGCCTGCTGAAGAACAAAAACATAATAAAATAATAAAATGGAAAATCTCTAACTCTCAAACTTTAACAACTCCATTCGCTCATTCATCTGTTTCACTTTACAGTGCAGTAAAGTGCTGCTTGATCTCATAATCACATCTACAGGCTTTTTCTACTCAAAAGAAAAGGCTGTAACTTTTAATTTTAAAGACTTGCTTTCTTTTAGGACAGCTTTACTCAAAACTGGATTATTATTTTATTATTTTAGTCATTTGGCACTATGTCTGTGTTCTGGGACATACTGAGCCTTCCACATGCATAAGTGGAAAGCCTGAAGGCAGGAGGAGCAGCAACAGGACCCCCTCGTGGAACAGGAGTTATAAATAGATTGAATAGCTATTACAGTAGCTGGAGGTGGGTGGCAGAGCAGGCTGGAGTGGCAGCAGCAACTTTATCCAGTTTGAAGCAGCTAAAAAGTCTCATTCAACATGAGTCTTGCCAAGAAGTTGCACAGTTGCTCAGCTGAATAAGATCAGCTGCCAGTGTTACTGACTGAGCTGCACTAGGAGGAGTCACAGGAGTCACCAACCCTATGCTCAATTTGTGGATCATCAAATAGCTATTTATCATTTAACTTGAAAGTATTTGCTAGCTATTTCTCTCAAATGTGTGTATTTTGAACTTAATAGTGCCACAGATAAAGTCTAACTATTTCCATATCAGCTTCATATATTTTACCCTGCACAAATTAAAAAACAAACAAACCCTGAAACGGTATCGGTCCAGGTACAGCACTGCATTGCTTTCTGAACACTACAGCAAACATTTGATCCTGTCAGCTTTTCGCCTGCAGGCTGGCATGCAGTCTGAACTCTGAAGCAGATAATGGTTTTGCTATCAAAGTAGAATTACCTGCCCAAGGCTGTTTGGCCAGGAAAACAACAGTCAACAAAGCCAAGCTTTTTTTTTAAACAGTATTTTGAAGGATTCACATGTTTTTTCATGAGATTTCTACTTTTTGTATATCTGGTAAATGGACTTGATTTATACAGTGCCTTTCCTGTATTACTCATCTATTCAAAGCTCTTTGTCATGACACACTGAGATTCAGTCTATGAATATCTGCTTTGTCTACACACATACTAACACACCAATGACTCTATCTGGGGAATCTGCCGTTTAGTATTTTCCCCAAGTAAATTTCACCGCATAGACCAAGGAAACCATGGATTATCCAATTAGTGGAAGACCTGCCAGGCAACATATGCTCCTATTTACACACAAATCAAATAGTTAATCCCGATCACCATCTCTGGAGGTCTGCAACCTCAGGATCATCCTGAATTCTGCTCTCTCAAACTCATCACATACCAAATCCATTAAATCTCTTCTACCACCTAAAGAACGATTCCAGACTCTGACTTCTACTCTCAGACCCAGCAAGTAAAACCCTCATTCATGCCTTCATCACCTCCCGCCTGGTCTACTGCAGTGGTCTCTGCTTTCGTCTGCCTAACAAGCTGCAGTATGTTCAGAACTCAGCTGCCCGAGTTCTCACCTAAACTAAGTACGGGCAACATATCACCCCCAACCCTTATACACCTCCACTGGCTCCCAGTCAAGTCCCATATGTCCTATAAAATCCTTCTCCTCCCCTACACCCCATCTGGGTTCCTCAGTTAAAGGCCTACTCTCCATTTTTCCCACATTTCCCACATCAAACCGTAGACCTTCAGGGACAGAGCCTTCAGCGCTGCAGTGCTGCTCCCTGGAACAAGCTCCCCTGAGAGATTTGCAAAGCTCTGTCTCTGGAAATCTTCAAAAGCCAGTTGAAATGTCAACTCTTCAGTCAAATTTTGGCCTTCGACTCATTTTATGTCCAAATTAGTATGAGGTCTACAGTGAGACACTAAGCAATTCCATAATGCCACAATTATACTCTTATATTTAATTTTTTTTACCTTTAAGACATCAACAAAATAGTAACTAAATACAAAATATTTTCACTACAGATGCCAAAAATCCAAAATAAAATGGAAATATACGTTGAACTATAGATGGAATACAACATTTAACTTGTACAATAAACTAAAATCAGCTAAATCAAAGATGAAAAGGTAAACAAAATTCGCCAAAGAACCACGACAGCATAAGACTGCAGTGCAGAGAAAAAGTGACCCACCGAGCTACTGACCGTTTCAAATCAGTGTCACAGTCGGACGACTTCAGCAGATGGTCTCGAGGTGACGTGAGTTCTGCGGGAAGAAGTGGGGGAAGTGCTTCACACACACTGAAACTTCCTGCAAAGTGTTCACAGCACATTGTGTACTTAAAAAAAGGAAAACAGTGTCTCACAGGTGTGTCGTTCCATTGCCGCGGCAGGTCTTCTGGTTCAGGTGGATAAGACATCCATGATGGACTCCGGTATGAGGATGGCGGTGACATGACGAAGTAGTCTGAGTAACCTGGGCGGTTGGCCGATATAGCGTAGACTGCTGTTATTGGGTTTCCTGTGAGATGTAAATAGATTTAGATTGAACGGAAACAACATATCAATAGAAATTCAGTGTCCTGTCAGTGTGTCGTACCTGAGTAGGTGCTGATGGACTGGTCAACAGTGACAGCAGGGAAGGGGGTCCTGGAGAGTGGCAGGTAGGGGGCACCATTGTGCTGCTGGGCCTGCAGCTCTGAGGCTTCTGACACACGAGGCTTCAGACTAACATCAGGGGTGGAACTGTCAGTGGAGAGGAGAGGCAGAAATCAACTCGATGTACAGCAAACAGACACCTGCAAATAACAACTATAGCTTTTTTGTGCCCACAGGACACAATTCAATAAAGCAGTTAAGAGAATCTGAAAACATTTGAAACCCGAGTTTAAAAGCTGTTGGCAGAAGAGCAAAAATAATAGCAACTGGAATCTGTTCAAGAGTTCAAGAGTGAGCAATAAAAGCAGTTTAAATTCAGTTGGAGTTAACAAATCAGAGACATCACTGACGCGTCACCACCAACAATATAACATAATAAACTGAGCATTAAAACTGAATATTATAATATGACAAAACCTTAAACAACATAATTTGGTCAAATCTCCCTTCCTTACTTTCTAACTATTTACCATTATTTATCAGATGATGCATTTAGACTTAGCTGTCCAATACTTTAAATAATAAAAAAACAGAGTTGGCTGTGAGGCTTCAAAATGCAGTCATAAACCAATGGGTGATATGATGGCAGTTATGTCTCTCTTTTATATACAGTCCGAATTTCATCTGTATCAGTTTAAAGGTCAAATCTGCACCATTTGGGGGAAAAAAAACAACCAAACAAATATTGATCTTTGTTAAACACGGTTTAACAAAGATACAGGAAACATGTTTGTAGAAATGGCTTGCAGCTTTAATTAAATATTATGGGAAAAGACATAGTTACACAACAAAAAAAAACATATAAAATCTTTAGTAATCTATAAAACAAGAATAAAGTCCATCAGATATCTTTTCATCTTAAGTCACATCAGACTGTGGTACTGATAGCAAGTTCAGAAAGTCCTGGTTTAAGTATACACTTCGAATGTTCTTCCCTGTGTCTGCATGGGAACTCTGGGCTTCCAAAGACTTCCGTGGGTTAGCCCTGCAACAGAACTAGTGACCTGTTTGGGGTATAACCTGCCTCTTGCCCTATGACAGCTTCTGGGGTGGTTTTCATGCACAGTACAGAGGTTCCCAGACTTGTTTTCAACATCTGGCTGAAATTTCCAGGCATTCTGGGTCACTGCAGTGAAGGACACATGACCTCACGGATCATAAATCCCATCCTGTCACCTTGAGCCTTATTAGAGCTCTCCATGCAGTCATATTCTTTCTCCACCTCTGCACTGAAGCACCATCCTCTTCATCGTACAGACACGTGTTACAGTGCATGTTAACTACAGTAAAGAACCGGAGGACAGATGATGTCACTGGCACATCTCAGGACCATGATGCACTGTGCACACTAATGCCTCACAGTGCATAGCAAAGAGGGATTAACATGCTGCACTCTTTCTCCCTGGGAGCACAGTGGAGCTGATGTGTGACGAGCTGACTGATTAACCGCCATAATATGACCGTTTCTGGTTGTAATAAGCAAGAATAATGGTCACATACCCGTGGCCATATCTGAAAATTTAATTAGCAGTAATTAGAGAAGTCCAACTAAAAGCTGTCTCTGTCAAGCAGAACATTTTAAAAATATATATATAAATACATCTATATTTATATATAGAATTAATATATTTTTATTAGTAGATTGATTGTAAATTATAGTTTGTCTTTTTTTATTTTATTGCATAATTTTTTTTCCTGCCACTCTGCAGCACCTTCTTTTCCCACAAGTGTTAATTATTTATTTTGCCCACTAGATGGCGAGAGTGCTCCTCACTGCTAACCAACAGACTCAATCACTCTCTGCAGTGCCAAAGTGCCCAGCAACACAGTGCACACAGCAGCAGCATTCAAATGAAGAAGAATATTCAGTTCAAATGATGCAGACTAGCATATGGGCCTAAGAGAGAGAAGTGAGTGGCACAAACCGAGGGTGCACGTGGAGGGCACTCTTGAAATGACGCTGATTAAAATTCTGATACATTTTGTGTATTCTCCAGTGTACTCTCCACTATCTGTCTGATCCAGTGATTAGCCCCAGTGCTGCCATGTGACTGGCTGAGAACCGATCTCAGAGTACTTTTAAATGCCATATGTGAGCATTTCCTTCAAGTTTGATGTCTAAATATATTTATGGGCCACATGTTCAACACTGTGCACGTTTTTATCTTTCACTGAAGGGACTGAGTGTTTCTTGCTTTTATGTTTTTTTCCTCCTTATTTTAGGCTTTAAAAATGTTTTCCCTTCAATATATGAAGTGCAATGTGTTTGACTGTTTGATTATATAAATGTGCGTAGTACCGTCGCAGTGAGGTCGCAGGTGGTGGTCCTGGTCTTGAGGGGATCAGTGGAGGTGGAGAACCGATGCCCATATCAGGAAGCTGGGTGAACCGGAAACCCTGCAGGAGCCACAAATGCAATTTAGAGATCTGTTCAGCTCAGTATGAACACAAAACAACCTTAATCCAAAGGGAAAAAGAAGAAATAAATAGGGTAAGGAAACCAGGGGATATCTGATCAGAGCGGAACAGAAAGATCAAACACAGATTCAGATTCAAGCAGCAACTTTATTTGTTGGAAGGCGTTCAGTCCTCAGTTTCTTTAATCATTCTCAAGGTTCTCCTTGCAGAGCAGCTGGTGACGGCACAGTATGACTGTCCAAATTCTCGGTGTCGGTTTCTTGGTGCCAACATTTTAACTTTTGCATGCAGCCAGTTTAGCTGTTTAGTCATCTGGCAGATAATGCAACGTGACTTACACGAGTATAGATGATTACCCCACATGAGCAAATATTTACTACACATGCATGACCTTATCAAGCTCTTTGGGGATTTACGTATCTATTTGCTGGCATAATAAAGCTAAATATTAAACATTCTCATCCATTATGCAGAGTTTCTTTTTTATACTTCAAGTAGTTTAATGCATGTCGGAGAAAAATTACTGGAAGAAATTACTGTGTGTAAGGTGTCATCATTATCTTTGTAATGTAATCACTATCCATGTCTCCACTTTTCTGTTTGAGCATCTTTTGTGTGTAAACATTTCTTTCATTCATTTGTAGCTTTCAATTATTTCTTTTGGGTTTTCAGACGGTATGTTTCTATGTTTTGGTTCAGTCTCATAGCTGAAGGCAGTGGACTTCACATTACTAACACATATTAGGCCTAATATGCCTATAACCAGAGGTTATTCAGGAAATAGTCACTTTAAGCTATTTGGGTGAATTGACCACTTAAGCACTCAAGAGGAAAGCTGCTACAGTGTACCTAAAGCCTGAGGTCCAGACAGGCACCCTGTTTACTCGTTTTATTCTAAATTATTCATTAATGTTGAGCCTAAATCTTTTTATTAATTTATTTATAATTGCCTGACTGGTGAAAATTCTTAACAACTTAAACCTATCTGCAATATGTTAAGTTGCTAGGTTGCCTGTGGCTGCATTTTGGTGGGTAATGGTAAGAAAAAAGTGAAGAATCTACTATATAAAGCTATGGGATCCAAAAATCAATACTCCAAATACTGTGAGCCTTCAAATTCTAACAGAAAAATACAAAAAATAAAACAAAAAATTCTGGCTTTCCAGGAATCAGACTTACTGAAGACTTTCTTACTTACTAAAATCAGAATATATTGATACCTGTCACAGAGGTAAGCAATCAACCCAAGCACTGTAGCTGCTAAACTATGACCATGTTTGTGATGAGTCACCTGCCTGAATTGGACAAAAGTACAGATATAGATTTTCCATAATATCCGATCCACCTATTTTACTGCTGTTTGCCTTGTGCATGATTATGTTCAACTCTTCTTGCTTTGGAGATGCTCATATGGATCCTGCTGCTGTTTGATGCTACTCGTACTTAATAAACTCAGGGGACAGACAGACAGTTTGAAGCAACAAAAACATCCCTAGGTCCTCTAATTAAAGTCAACACACATGAAAGGCCAGGTTAATTGCCACATGAAAGCTGAAATGTTCAGAGAGACTTGATCTTGTTTATGAGATCAAGTCACTGAGGATTGGTCATCCTTGGCGTGAGATTAGTTTGAGCTCTGTGAGAGTGTCAGAGTATTATCAAAAGGTAAAGTTCCTGAAATGCAAATTTCTTTAAAACTGTCACACCCTGTTATTACCAGACCTTGATTCCAATTTTAGACAGTGCTATAAATGTGTTGGTTTTTATTGGAACTACTTTCTACTCAAAAATAGAACCTATTAAAAACAGATGGTAACAGTGAAGTTATTGGAAAGGCTGTTGGTAGCTTTAATTGTATTTTTCTAAGCCTTAATCTTCCTTTAAGTGCTTACTGGTTTGGGCAGGCTACACTGGTGCATGTCCTCATAGCCTATGCTTCTCTGCCTGCCTCCACAGGGGTGGTTCATGGTTCCGGGGGCACTGGTCACTCCGTCACTGTAGTGGCTGGTACTGGAAGGGTTGTAGGCGCTGTGAGCGTGGTGATGATGATGGCGATGGCTGAGAGAGGAAGAAAAAAAATGAAATAGAGTCAATTCACACACACCTACTGTCTCTTTATTTTTCTAGTCTTGCTCCAGCGCACACTGCATAGGCAAGCAGACATCAGATAAAACTGCTGTGATTTTGAGAAACAGCTTGGGAGTGGGATGTATGTGCTTTCAAAGTGCGTATCAGGGGACCTCTCTCTTTTCTTTCCCACACAGTACTGTAAATTATGCAGATGTTATAAAAGAAAAGAGTTTTCAGTGAAAAATAAAAACTTACTTGGTTGGAGGAGAAGGAGGGTCATGGTCCGGAGGTGCCAGGCTAAAAGCGTTGCCTAGCAACATATGCATCTGCGTACGGACCTCGTCAATGGACGGCTGGGAGCTGAGTGTGGAGGAGTCGGAGCCACGGTGAGCCTTCACCCCTAAGCTGCCGTTCCCAGTGCCAGTAGATCCACCTCCATAACCCAGAGAGCTCATCAGACGGTCCACGTTGGTCTCCTCAAAGGGTTCTGGTTCACCCTGTGGAGTGAACACACAAACATTTAGCAACCAGTACAAAAGCAGTTGATCAGCTTTTCCAATAAGTTTCGAGGACACAAACACCAAGGTCATCTGTCCACAGTGTAAAGCTCGTAACATTCCTTCTTTCACTCCTGGCTTCCTTATAAACAAACCCGAAGTGATAAACATTCTGGTGCCGATGTTTTCATCAGTTATTGCAGAAGCAGTAAAACGAGCCACACTCACAAACATTAGTTTTTCGTGTTTTTCTCCTCTTATGTTGAGTGCTTTCATCAATCCTTGAGAAATGTAACTGTATAGTTATAACTGTATAGCACTAACTGTACAACTGGATGTTTTCAACTCAATCACATGGACATAGATATCGTTTTCTTGTTTTTGTTTTCTATCTTTTTATCTTTTCTGTTGTAACAAAAAGAAAAAAGAGAAAATCCTGATGCAGTTCCATCGTTTGTCTCTTCTCGACTCCTTGCAATGGAGTCGTGTACTAGTCAACAAAAAAAGTCTCACAGCTGTCATCTATTGTTTTTTTTTTCTTTCTAGAATTTTACTATTTTTCTTGTCCCTGGACACAGATTTCCTAGCGTTATTTTTGCTAAACACAAACCTGTCCAATCTCATATGGACGGATTTGCATCCATGTATATTGAATTAATATTTTGTGCTTTTAGAGCGAAAGATGCTCCACAATTACAGGAATGAATGGAGGAGTTGGTGGTGAAATGGATCCTCTCACTGCTTACACCAGAGACTACCAGAGACTAAAGACCGTTTATTTGCTTGCTCATGTCCCCGGGCTGCAAGCACAAAATATAGTTCCCAACAAAGATAATCAGTTTCTTAGTCTTGATATAATGACCAAAAAAAAGGAGAATATTTCTCTGGTAACACAAGCAAATAAGTTATACTTTTATTTTAGTAATTCATTTGTGCTGTAGCAAAATCTTACAGTTGTGTCATTGTGCATTTAAAGGTTGTCATGGGAGACGAGATGGTTATTATATTGGGAAGGTATTCACACTTCATTTCATGCAAGGGTGATAATAATTATTATAATTTTGAAGAAGCATCTTGAGGCTAATTACAGCTCCACAATAATGTGGGTAAAGTCCGTTGAGAAGAAGAAAGATGGCGGTGCTGCAGCTCTAAAATTCGATTTTAGTCCAAACTCTCCAAGGAACATCAGGAGCAGCAAGACTGTTGCTGGTTTTGTGGTGGAGGAAATACTACAAGTATCAACTCACTATGCAGTAATGTAAGTCAGTAACTGCTACGGACATATGCAAAGATAAATGGAAACAGTTGTTTTCTGGGAGCACAAAAATGTGGTTAAATGTAACAAATTAGTTTTTAATAGCAGTAAATGTTTTTCTGTGACATTTAACAGGGTAGAGATCAGTATCAAATCTATATTTAATATTCTTTGCCTTTTTCCCCAAATAGAACTGTATATCTAAATATATTTATTACCTTATAAAAATTGGCATTTTTTTTAGATTTTCAGATTAGCTAAACTACTGCAGCTATTTGTGACTATGCTGTGTTAAAACGTCACATAGGAAAAAAGACTTTCATCAGATTAATGTAAGACGTGTGTAACAAAAACTAAAATAACCCACTGTATCAGTTTTTAATTAAATTTTGCATTAATTAATTAGACTAACAGATGAATGAATGAATGAATGAATAACAAGACATTAAAACATAATCACATCACCACATCAGGATTCCATTAAAAGTTGGATAAAGAATATTATTAAATTATGACCTAACCATTGTACAAAACCACAGGAATAAATTCCACAAACCACATAAAAGCCACTCATAAATCCAAACATTGCTAATACAGCTTTAATATGTCTCAACCGTTCCAAAGCATGAAAACAAAAGTGATAAGGGATTCTGTTCACATTGCTTTTCTGTCCTGTCTGCACACACACACGCTCATGCAGAAACACACCATGTTCTCCTTCCAAACCGTTTGGTGCATCCGAGGCTATTAACTGCTATCAAGTCTCCCATCTGAATCCATGAATAGGCTATAATCATATTCAGAGTCATTGACATTCAGGTAGGTAGCAGGTCGATGCTGTTACTATGGTGCGTCAGAGGAGCAGCATAAAGAGACTTCACTCACGATGCTCTACCTGTCCCCGTTTTATCTCCTCCTCTCTGCCTTTTCACCCCTGTTGGCTACTGTAAAAATGAAGGAATTGTGCTCTCTCTAATCTTTTTGTCATTTTCTTCTTTTCTATCTAATTTATTTTTCTTCATCTCTGTGTCTGTGTAGGTTTATAAGGTTCATCAAAAGGTAATTTGTTAATCCACTGGGTCAGAGCTAAAAGCATCGGAGAGGAAAGGAAGGGAAGGATTAAAGTTAGAACGCTCTCAAGAGATTATTTTATTAGTGTGACGAAGTGGCAGCGCTTTACTTTCCTACAACTATCAAGTGACCCATTTCGTCATCGCTCTATGGCACTCAGTTGTTCTGAGATTGGACCTGAGCTGCTATATTACAGCTCGTTACAGAATCAGACTTAAGAGCTTTGCTTTTTCTTACTACTCAGTAAGTTTATCTGAGTCCAGAGATTCAAAAAGAAATCCTCCATCCTCAAGTCACAGACCTTGGTTAAGTCTGAACTCTTGGTTATAATACACAGGTTATATAGACCTATACTCACATATTACAATTTGGGTAAAGCTATAGTTTCTGGCTTTATTCTGGATCTGCTCTACTGACCCCATTCCTGGTTTACTGTTTCAGAAGGTTGTTGTCCAGTCACTTACATCATAGCCATTGTTGCGGATGCCCCTCCTGGATCTCTCCCTGAGCACCAGCAGGTCCATCTCTGTCTCTACTGGACTGGGGCTGCTCAGAGACTGCCGGCTCCAATATGTAGGCTCTCGTGGGTGAGAGTACCTGGTGGAAAGAAATACAACACCAGCTTAGTGTCATTACTACAATTACTCCTGATGGCACTGAGGTCCTTTTCCAGTCCTTTGACATCTATGTTTAGGGTAGTGTTACGACTGTTGTCGTAATTTTAATATTGGTGCATCCAGGGTGGACAGATCGTACCGATTGGCTAATGATCGGGAGGCAGCGCATAAGAAGACACCGCCAGGGACTGCCAGGTCATTCATCCTCAGCCCAACCCAACCAGCAGACCGTGTGTTCACTGTTTAACTATGTTGGTTTAATGTAGGAGCATGTAGGGGTGGACCGCCTTTTTGTTTGATTGGTTTTCTCCTGTTTTTGTTAGGTAGGGAGGAAAGTAATTGTCGTTTGGTTTAGTTCTTTTGCTTTCCGTGTCTTTTCTCGCTTTTTGGTAAGTTGGGTTGGCGTGTCCTGTTCTGGTTGGCAGTTTTATTTTTTTTGTGTGGGGGGGTGTGAGAATGGATTTCTCACTTGAAGATTATTTGGAGGCACCTTCATGGAAAAAAAATTGACAAATGTAAGAAAGCGGACCTGCTCATTGTGGCTAACTCTTGTAATGTGGAAGTGTCTTACAGTGCTCACAAGGCAGAGTTGAAAGAAACCCTGGCTGAAAAGCTAGTGGAGAAAGGTGTGCTTCTACCACGGGGGGATGCTGAAAACAAGCCAGTGAAAGAGGCAGATGGCACTGCATCTGAAGCGGATGCTAATGCAGCTGATGCGTCTGCTGCTGGCACGGAGGCTGATCGGATTTCTGAGTCCAGTGAAGGTACGTCAACTGAGGATCTGCGCCTCACGCATAAGAGAGGTGGAGACCCGCAACAAGGAGCCCGAGGTGCAAGCTATGCAACTCCGTATCAGAGCTCTTGAGCTTAAAAAAGGCTCAGCTAAACGTTCCCCAACGTCATCAAGCACAAGTGCTTCTTCTTCTGCTAGTTTTGATATAAGTAAGCACATCACATTGGTTCCCCCGTTTCGCGAGTCTGAGGTAGACTCCTATTTCAGTGCATTGGAGCGCATAGCCGCTGCTTTGAAGTGGCCGAAAGAGTTTTGGTCCCTCTTACTCCAATGTAAGCTTGTGGGAAAAGCCCAAGAAGTGTGTTCAAGCCTGTCTATTGAGCAGAGTTTAAATTATGAAACTCTTGAGAAAACTGTGCTAGTTTACTATACGCTATACAATACATAGATAAATAGGTTCTCTCATGAATGCTCTTTATAGCGAGGCCTAAACCATCGAGAGCCTCCCTTGAGAGACCGATGAGGAAGCTGCCTCTCGAGGTGAAGCAGGGTCCAGTTCAGGGACCTCTACCTTGGAAGTTAAGATTTTATTTTGATTTTTGCTTTTTTCTGATGAAACCTTTTTTTATAAGTTGTATGTTTAGTTATTATAAGGGTGTACAGGCAGCAAACCAAACTGTGTATAATAGTCATAGAAAATACAATCTAGATGAGTGGCAGGTAATAAAAATTTTGTCAGTTAATATCAATGGCTTACATAGTCCTGTGAAAAGGTGGAAAGCCTTATCTAAGTTTAAAAGGGACAAAGCCCAAATTGTTCTGATGCAGGAAACACATCTAGCTGACAAAGATCATGCAAAACTTAACAAACTAGGTTTCAAACATGTCTTCTATTCCTCCCATAGTTCTGGGAGGCAAAAGAGGGTGGCGATTTTGATATCCTCAGCTTTGAACTATGAACATATTTCGGAATATAAAGATAAGGAAGGCAGATATATATTGGTAACGGGTAAAATTCAGGGTATTATGATTACTCTCTTAAATGTGTATATTCCCCCAGGCAGTGATTGGTCCTTATATGGGCAGATTTTGAATTTGGCAACAACAAGGAGTCAGGGAATTTTCATTTGCGGTGGTGACTTTAACGTCACATTAAATGCCAAGTTAGACTCTTCAAATGGAAAAGGCAATCAGAGGAGTATTGGAAGAAGAATGGTGCACTTTATGGACGATTTTGGACTACTAGATGTGTGGAGAGATTTTCACCCAAATGATAGAAAGTATACCCACTTCTCAATTCCACACAATGTATATTCTAGGCTAGATTATATTGTCATGTTTAAGAATGATCTATTTAGAATTAAAAGCTGTGAAATAGGCGCTTGTACCATCTCAGATCATAACGCGGTTTATCTCAGATCTGCCTCAAAAAGCAAAAATAGATCAACCTTATGGAGGCTGAATACAAACATTTTAAATTATCCAAATATTAAAGAGAGTTTGAAAGAGGAAATAGAAACTTATTTAGAGTATAATGAAAATGAGGAGGTATCTCCAGGAATATTATGGGATGCATTGAAGGCAGTGATTAGAGGAAAAATAATTAGTATATCATCTCTGTTTTTTTTTGCTTGTTTTCTCTTCTTTTTCTCTCTCAACAGGTGATCCAGGAGATTTTTTTTTCTCTTCTTTCTCTTTTTAAGTGCCCTTTCTCACTGTCCCTCTTCCCTTCTGCTTTTCTTTTCCTTCATCTTTCTTTCTCCCTTTCCTATCCCTCAGTCATGTCTGTCCCTGAATATAAAATAAAATAAATAATAACAACAAAGGTTGATCAAATGGACTACCAGTTTCAGCTTTAATATCGGACATAAAATTGCAGAATAAAATACATATGACAGATAAACCTATGCTACAAATAATGATATCTGCTTGGAAAGAAGTAATAAAAATTGGCGGCTTGGAAAATGCCTCTAAGGTTTTAAGATGGCGTGCATATGATTCAGATTTTACTCCAAATCAATATGATAATAGATTCAAAAACTGGATTTCAAAAGGTATAACTAATTATTATTCATTTGTCCATAAGGGAGCATTTCAAAGCTTTGAATCTTTAAGGAGTAAACACGACTTAGGGTCAGATGACTTTTTTAAATATCTACAGGTCAGAAATTATTTTAATCAAAACTTAAAAGTGAACCTAAACAAATTACAATTTGTAGAAACATTCTTATTATCAACCAAATCTGGAGCACAAAGTAAAATTATTTCCAAATTATATAACAGCATCCTGCGGTGTAAAAACGACAGCACTGTGTATATTAAAGCGAAGTGGGAAAAGGAGGGTAACTTGTCAATTACAGAGAAGTGTTGGGCTCAGCATTCAAGATACAGTGGGCTACCACTGGGTCTAATTAATCGTGCGCAGGCTCATAAGATGGGTGAGATTGTGGATTTGTCGGGGTCATTTATGGCTACGCTTGATGAAGACGACTCTTTCGTGTCACCCATTGATTCTGTAAAAATCTCAACATGTGACGTTCCTGAAATGATTCCTGAAGACATTAATCAGAGCTTGAACATGACCAGAGTAATGCTGATCAAAGCACAGCAGGGTGATCCTTCACTGGTGCTTTGTTTTTCCTCTGTTGTGGACAGAGAGGGATCTAAAGCTCCAGTAAAATATTTCCTTGAGAACGGTGTGCTGTTGCGGTCTTGGCCTCCTGACTCAACTGATTTACATAGGGTAAATAAGGTTCTGGTGGCAAAGGAATATAGACTCCAGATTCTCAGTCTCACGCATGATGCCAGCTTAACTGGACATGTTGGGGTCAAAAAGACGTATCGGATGTGGTGAAATATTGTCGCTCATGTCATACATGCCAGGTAGTGGGAAAGCCAAATAAACCGATTCCACCAGCGTCTCTTCACCCGATTCCAGCGCTGGGTGAGCCGTTTGAGAGAGTTCTGTTGGACTGTGTGGGCCCGTTACCAAAAACGAAATCAGGCCACCAGTACATATTAACGGTAAAGTGCGCTGCCACTCGTTTTCCAGAAGCAATCCCATTCCGTACATTAAAGGCAAAGAACGTTGTGAAAGCCCTCACAAAATTCTTTTCAACTTTTGGGTTACCCAGAGTTGTTCAAACTGATCAGGAAACAAACTTTATGTCAAAGGTGTTTGCCCAGGTTTTGAAAGAGTTAAAAATGAAACATCAAACGACCAGCCCTTATCACCCAGAGAGTCAAGGTGCACTGGAATGATTTCATCAAACCCTAAAAACTATGTTGCGCAAATACTGCCTCAAATTAGGTAAAGACTGGGACAAGGGACTTCCACTTTTGCTTTTTGCTGTTAGAGAAACCACTCAGGAATCGCTTGGATTTAGTCCGGCTGACTTAGTTTTTGGACACACTGTGCGCGGTCCCTTGCAACTGTTTAAAGAAAAGTGGTTATCAGAGTCGCATCAAGCCGAACATAATGTGTTAGATTATGTTTGCAGTTTTAGAGAGCGTCTTTTCCGTGCATGTCAGCTGGCCCGTGAAAATGTGGAACAAACTCAAGGCAACATGAAAGCCCAGTATGACAAAAAGACGGTGGTCCGACATTTTGCTCCTGGTGAAAAAGTTCTGGTGTTGCTTCCTTTAGTTGGGTCTAGCCTCCATGCTCAGTTTTCCGGTCCCTACGAGGTGGACAAAAAGATAAGTGACACTAGCTATGCAATAAAAACTCCTGATCGAAAGAGAAAACTGAGCCACGTTAACATGCTTAAACGCCATGTTTCCAGAGAGGATGCAGTAGCTGAAAAAACCTCTCCCATTGCGCCTGTCTCTGTGTGTTCGGCACCACCGCTGTATGATCTGCAAGATGATGACTTGATTGAGAAGAGCGGTTGTATGCCTGTGGCCCGTTTGCGAAACTCAGAAGTGTTAGAAAATCTTTTCTGTCACATCTGTTAGATTCCACCCGCAAAGATATCATTGATCTGATTGAAGCTAATTTGCTGCTTTTCTCTGAGCATCCTTGGCTGACGTCTGTGCTGTTTCATGATATCGTTGTGGAAGTTGATAAGCCAATAAAACAACATGCTTATAGAGTAAATCCAACCAAGCGGATTTTAATGCAACAGGAAGTTGAATACCTGGTTAAACATGGGTTAGCTGAGCCCAGTAACAGTGCGTGGAGTTCGCCCTGTATTTTGGTGTCTAAACCAGATAACACCCCATGTTTCTGTACTGATTTCAGAAAGGTTAATGCAGTCACAAAACCTGATTCTTCTCCTCTCCCCAGAATGGAGGACTGCATTGATCGTGTCGGTTCAGCTACATTCGTCACTAAATTAGACCTGTTAAAAAGGTATTGGCAAGTCCCGTTAACCCCCAGAGCTTCTGAGGTCTCTGCTTTTGTAACACCAGATCATTTCCTCCAATACACTGTAATGCCCTTCGGGTTGCTAAACACACCTGCAACGTTTCAACGTCTGATGCAGAAGGTATTGTTTGGAGTGAAAAACTGTGAGGCATGCTTGGATGACATTGTCATTTATTCTCCGACGTGGTCAGAACATCTGGAAACGCTCTCTGAGGTGTTCAGATGTTTTCGTGAATCTTCTCTCACATTAAACCCCTCTAAGTGTGAGTTTGGTAAAGCCACCATTACTTATTTAGGGAAACAGGTCGGACAGGGGCAAGTGCGCCCTGTTGCTGCGAAAGTACAGGCCATTGTTGATTGTTCCTGTCCCGCAGACAAAATGAGCTCTGCGTCGTTTCTTAGGAATCGCCGGTTTTTAATCGAGGGTTTTGCAAAAAATTTTCTGATGTGGTTAGTCCCCTAACTGATCTTTTATTTGGTCTCCAGCGTGTCAGGTGGCATTCGAGTCTGCCAAAGCATTGTTGTGCAGTGCACCAGTGCTAGCTGCGCTGAATTTTGAGCGCCCTTTTTAACTAGAAGTTGATGCCAGCTCGTGTGGCGCAGGCGCTGTTCTTTAACAGGAAGATGGTCACGGCGTAGATCATCCCGTCTGTTCAAAGTTTAACAGACACCAGACCCATTACACTACCATTGAAAAAGAGGCTCTTGCCTTACTCCTTGCTTTGCAGCACTTTGAGGTCTATGTCGGGTCAAGTGTGCTGCCTGTGCAGGTGTTTACTGATCACAACCCACTAGTGTTTCTTTCCCAAATGCGCAACTCCAACCAAAGACGTATGCGCTGGTCCTTGTTGCTGCAAGATTTTAACTTGGAGATCAGTTACAAGAAAGGGAAAGAGAATGTGTTGGCTGATACTTTGTCTAGAGAACTTTCTCCTTGAATTAAACATTTTGGGGGTAATGTTAATTCTTGGGAAAGGGGGTGTTACGACTGTTGTCGTTATTTTAATTTGTAAATTTGAGTGTGCAGGTGCTCCTCCATGATTGGTGCATTCAGGGTGGACGGATCGTACCGATTGGCTAATGACCAGGAGGAAGCGCATAAGAAGACACCGCCAGGGACTGCCAGGTCATTCATCCTCGGCCCAACCCAACCAGCAGACCGTGTGTTCACTGTTTAACTGTGTTGGTTTAATGTAGGAGCATGTAGGGGTGGACCGCCTTTTTGTTTGATTAGTTTTATCCTGTTTTTGTTAGGTAGGGAGAAAAGTAATTGTCGTTTGGTTTATTTCTTCTGACTAGGTAAGTTTTATTTACTCCTGAGATAGGCTACCTTTTGTTTGTTGTTTTGGCCTTGGGTTCACCCCGAAGTTATAATTCGCTCCCTTCCTCTGTTTTTAAATTCACTCATTGTAAATAAATCACTGTCACAAAGTATTAATTGTGTGACGTGCTGCTTGGGGTTGGACGGGGATGGATCACCCTTTATGTTGTGGTCTGGCCGCGCCTAGACGGGCCATAACAGTAGTTTGATGCAGTGTGTAATGAGAGCTTGATCTTCCATCATGAGGACTTTGTAACACTGCCCTGTATTGCTCTACTCTTATCTGAGTAAGAGGTCCTTCATAATCAGCATTGGTAAATACTCTTAAAATGGCCTGGTGTACCTCAAGGTTCCGTTCTGGTTCCCATTGTTTTTTTATTATATTTGCTATCACTAGGACATGAAGCTTCTCAATACTTGGGACCATGTCTTTGCACCTTGGCATCATGTTTAAAACTCAGCTTAACAACTTCTGTGTTATTTTTTATTCTTTGTTTAAATTTGACTCATCTGTGTGACCATACACATCAAACACACTGTTAATGCCAGCTTTTTTAAATTAAGATTTCTATCAATAAATGTGAGAAGCATAAGTCTGCCTCTTGCTTAGATCCATTGATCAATAACTTTAATTAATGTCTCCTTCCTGACTGACTCGTACACAGTTAGTTGCAAATCCTAAACTCTGGAACTGCCTCCCTCTCCCAATAAGGTCGTCTACTTCTACTAACAGTATTCAAATACCAGTACTTACCGTACTATTAGTAAAGAGCTTGTTAGTTACTAGAAGCTAGTGATTATAGCTATTAAGCTAAAAATGTTAGCTTGCCAGTATGGACGTTTTTTAGCTGATATACATACTCTGAAAAAGGAAAAGGCCTAAAATGAAGATAAATAAATTCAATAAAGTAAATAAGATCAACTCTTTTCAGTCTTGGTAACCCTTTTGTGACATGATGGTCAACATAAGATTAATAGCTGCATGTACAGAGTCACCAGTTAAATCTAATAAAAACTGCTGTACAGGTATGTTGGCATTGAAAAAAAAAGTTAAAATTTTAAAAGTTTTAAAAGCTTTTTTCCCCCTCCTCCATAAGTCAATAAGTTATACTGTTTCCAGCATGTTTGCAGTTATGGAATTCATCCATATATTTTAATTAAACTATTTGAGTGTCATTTGTTTTTCTGGTAAGATTCACTGAAAGGAGTTAACGAAAAATATTATAGAAGTGTTTTTGTCATATTCAAAACAATTCTTTTGTATTCTTTCGATTTGCTTAAAATGACCTAAATTCTTCTAAATCTGAATGGTTTTTGGTAGAGTCATGCAAATTACTCAAATTTACAAATCCACATCTTTTTATTGTTTAAATGAGTTATAGTAATAGTTTCAGTGTTTAATGTATAATGTTTGTTTATTTTATTTCATCACTTTGACCAAAAACAAATTTGATGTAGGAATTACCTTCTATCAGCACTCAGGTGCTTCTTGATGCTGTCATTTTTTAGTATTTTGAGTGAATCTCTTGAAAACTATGTCACAGTTTGGATTCTGCGTTGCTGAAGTTTAAGTTTCAGAAGGCAATAAAAGCTTTTCTTTGTCTGATGTCAAAGGATTTGTGAAGTGTCCTCAGGCTGAATGTATTAAACTTAGTGACAAAAACAAGCAAAACCGACACTCTGTCAGTGTGACCTGTGAAATATTAATATGCTGACCTAATCTCACCCCTCTCTATTCACTCACTTGTTACGTGTTGCTTAGCAACTATGCTTTACAGCTACAGCATCACATTAAGTTTATATTTCCAGATGAAAAAAAATGGATTTAGCCTTTATTGTTCATCATTGTAGTAGTTTAACACTTGAACATTCATTATTTAAATGGCATGAAACAAAAATTTCATGTGTAAGAACTGTAATTTCATAATAAGGTCTAATCCTCGTAATACATATTTTGTGATTGGTCATTGAGATTTATTTCACTTTCTGCAGCAAATCAAGTCAGTGATAAGACAAACATTTAATTATATTCCAAAATATGCATATTTAATTATATTTATATTACAATACCTCTTGTGACACCCTGCAAAGGACGCCCTCTTTTCCTCGGCAGTCATTGGCTCTTTCACCGCGCTGTCGTGCCGGCTGTGCCTCGTGTCACGGTGGCTATAACCGTGGCTTCCAGTCTCGGAGAGCGAGAATTCTCCGTAGCCTTTCCTCCGGGCCTTCTGACGCAGTTTGTTCCTGTAGTGCTCAATGTCGGACTTCTGTTTAAGCCCACTATGGTTAGCCTGCAAATTCAAGTAATCAAAATATTATTATTATTTTATTTATATATATATATATATACACACAATTGTTATTTTTACTTTTTTGGCCTTTCTTTTTAGTACTCACATCCAGATATTCAGACTATGAAACACACTCTAATCATGGGGTTTTATAGTCTTATGTTAATAGACTGAGGGTGGATTTATCATGAGCCTGTGTGTTGCTGTTTGAGCTGCAGCAAGGTGCAGACAGGTTGAGGCAGAATAAGAATGAGATGTGATGGGCTGACTGAGAGATTAAAGAGAGACAGAGGAATAGTGTTTGTAGCAACAACAGCTATATTCAGTAACAGTACAATTTGTCCCAAAGGAGATGTTATGTTACTACTACTATGGTGGAGGAGGGGTAGTATAACAGAATGGAAAAGCACCTTTCTGAGTTGATGCACCTAAAGAGCTTGATGAACTACTTCTTCAATACCACCCATTAATATTTGTTCAATCAATTGAGTTGATTGATTTCAATTTGGATGCAGTCCAACATCATCAATCGTTTAAACAATGGTAGACGAAACGTGGTTACCAAATGCTGCACTTGTCTGTGTGACTCATGGTGTCCTACTTTTTACTCTGCCCTATTCTGTCACCACTTCCGAGTCCGGGAAAGCTTTGCAGACATGCGTGTAAATGTTTGTTTTCCAACTCACGTCCCCATTGACAACCACAGAATCTTGGCTGTGAGAAGAGGAAGAGGGATACGAGTAGGTTGGCTGGGCTGTCATGGGCTTGATAGTGATGAGACGCAGAGAGCCTGTATGGTCTTCATAGGGATCTGGAAAGACAAGAAAGCACACAACTTGCTAATAAGCAAGAGTAGATCAGCTCAGTTCTCAAGGTAGAATAAATCAAAAATCAGTATTAACAGATGGATACAGAGGTTTACTAATGGAGCTACTTTTCATTTCTCGCATACTGTAAGCTTTATATTAAGCTTGGGTGGACTATTTTTGAACCAATGAATGATATGCCTGTTTTTTGCCTTACATCCACTTGCAATCTTATAGTTTACTGTGACGTACAGACCAAGGAAGAAGTTTGTGTTTCAGGTTTGGTGAGGGAAGTTTCTGTATTTATTACTCTGTCATGTAGCACTAATAAGCTGGAGTGTGTGTCTACATTGCACCCGCAGAGTTTTTGAATGGAACTTAGTAATGAAGCAAGCTATTGTTAGCTAATACATTAGCACTCTAGGATTTAATTTATATGATTTTGCTTGTGCTATGTTGGGGGTTTTTTTGGAGCCATAAGATGAATTTGATCAGTAATGGGTTATCAGCTTTTCAATTTCCTACCTTCCATTGTGTCATTGCTCACATGTACTTTCCTCCACTGTTTTCCACTCCAAAATGATTGCTTTTATCCTCTAATGTGAGATTTACTTGTTGTCATGGAAACTACAACTTTAATAAACACTAAATCCAATAAAAATTGAGTTTTGTCTCATGAAAAACATCCGCTGTATGTGACTGGTCCTCTGCTTCGCATAGTAACACAATCTCAGTATTTATGAGACTGTATGTTACAGCAGCGAGCAGCAGATGGATAGTGCTATGTTGCTTCACAGTGACTCACTGACTGACTGACATCATATGGCAGACTGCTTCTTTGTAGGGCTACGACAGTATGCCATTAACTCTGCTCCAAACCCACAATGTTACATTCGTCCCAGCACCAGCTTGGTCTGCTCTCATTTGCTGGTGAAACTGTTCAGCCTATCAGAGTGTGACAGCTCAGGTCAGGACAGGTGGCATCACAAGCAGCAGAGGGCTGTGAACCTGAATGGACACAGGTAACAATGTGTTGTAGCTAACGTGAACCCTGAACCATTTCACAGCAAATGGCAAACACTGTACTGGTGTTTGAATTGAACATGTACATGGTTTCTGCCACAAAGGTTGTTACATCTGGTGAGTGCCATGGAGAGTGTGTGTGTGTGCATGTTTAGACATCTTTGTGAGGACCAAAAATTGGCATGCTATA
>NW_005187490.1:1147042-1154925 GCF_000239375.1 Pundamilia nyererei
TATATTATTTTATTTTACAATAACTTATCTTGCCTAAGTTTCACTATGAAGAAAAAGTAGCAACTGAATCATATTTATTTTCATACAACACTGACTGGTTTGGTCTACATAAATGGGAACATTACAAACATTACAAATATAACGTTTGTAGGCTTTGCTTTTTAATTTTTTCCTTATTAGGAAAAATTTCTACTTTCCTGTTGTGTCTGTTCCTTCATTTAATTTAGCGGCAGCATGATGGCTGTGTTGTTGTTTTGCTTCCTCACAGCTACACATTTCAGATCAACAAAGAAGGGTCCTTCTTCTCTTCTTCTTTTGTGGTTAAATACATTTTAAAACATGTGGCTTCATTGACTGAATGTAGAAACTACATGTTGCATAATTTGAATAAACTACATTTTAGAGCCCCCGTTACTCAGTGTGTCTTCTGGTAAACAGTATGAGTCAGTCAACAATCTGCTGGTACTTTTGCTGTTTACTCCTTTATGTTTGCAGCAATATTGGTTACTATTATGGAGATGATTTAACAGATGAACAATAAAGTTAGTATATCCATAGACTACATATAAAACCACCATCATGTTATCCATTAGTTTTGGGATTTGAACCCTGAACATCTGAGGAACATTAAAACGTTCATTTAGCTATACTAAGGTCAGTGTTAGATGTAGTCTGTTTCTCTTGAACAGTTGCTCTAAAATCATTCTAAAATGTAAAAAACTACAACACTGTTTTTAGTCTCTTGTTGTGGAAGTTTAGCGTGCGAAATAAAAGAAGTCCCACTGTCTTTTGAGTGGTTTACTCTTGTAAGAAGGAATTTAGTCAGCACAAGGCACTGATGGCACTGCCCTGAAGGATTCACCGGAACAATGGAACCAGGCCGTACTTATATGGAAAGCTGTATCTTCATATATAAGAAACTAATCTTCTACATGTCTCACATCTGACAGATTCATTTTGGCTCACACTTCTTTACAACATTGCTTCAGTTTATTGAAGTTTGCATGTATTTGTTCATCACAGCTCTCTTGACTGAAACACTGGAACACCTCAATTGTTTTCTTTTTTGGCCATTCTGTTGCAGATTTGCTGCTGCACTTGGGGTCATTGTTTTGTTACGCGACGCAATCTGGACTAAGCATTATCTTGAGTATACAGAGGAGTTCACAGTCGACTCAACTACAGTTCAACAGGCCCAAATCATCACCCCTCCACCACTGTGCTCAACAGTAGCTATGAGGCATTTGTGCTGGAATGCTGTTATGTTTCTCAAACTGTGGCACTGTGCACTTTGTATCCCATCTGTACAAAGGACATTGCTCCAGAAGTCTTGTGGTTTGTTCAAAATCAACTTTGCAATTCTAAGCTGTGTTGTTCTGTTGAGAAAGAAGATGCTTTTCCTGATAATGCTTCAAAACGAGCCACACTTGTTCAGTCTTTTTCTAGTTTTTTTGCAAGGAACTTTAACTTTTAACATGCTAACTGAGGTCTGTGGAGTCTGAGATGTAGTTCTTGAGTGTTTGCATTTTCATTTCACTTTCGCTGACTCTCGCAAGTAAAATTACGGGTGTAGTACAAAATTCTCTTTAGCCAATGCTTTGACACCTGTAAAACTTCCTGAAGATGTGTGACCCACTGCAGCAAGCAGGTGTTTTTATCATTTCTGTAGCATACCGGCATTATTCTCTCCCTTTTTTTCTGAAAACTCTATTCCTGTCCATCTCCAGCTCTCTGCAATCTCTAGTGAGAAAATGAAACAATTACTCATCTTCTTGTCTCTTCTGGGTAAGCATTCATTCGCTCGCATAAACACTATTAATCACTTAAATTGCTGTGAACATTAGTTTGCTGATGCAAAAGAGATCTGAAAATCACAGTGTCCCAGAATGCCACTGAACAGCAGCAACGTGGCAGTGTTACCAGTGATCAGAGCAATGTTTAGGCAATCAATTCTGAAACTGCAGAGCTGGAAAAAAAACTGGGCTGATAATCTGTTGAACAGTTCAAAGATGCAGTGCATTCACTGCCACTACTGATTACAGGTGATGTAGATCAAAAGGCACAGTCTATTATCTCATGTCTGACAAAATGTTTGTTTTTAATCCTGTGATGTCTGCTAATTTAACGCTAGTGAGGAATCTGTGCAGACAGCGAATAATGTTATTATGTTATTATCACATTCTGCAAACTATGTAATTTATATAATATTTTATAAATATGTTTTAGGTTTACAGGTTGCCAAATATTGCAAGGGCTGACAAAAGCATTCATGCTTGCATCTTTGGACCTCTAAATTAGCTTAGCAGGTTCAACCCACAGACTGTATATAAAAGATGGACTGACCACCAAGATGGCAACCATTAGTTATGAAATCTGTATGTGGCGGGGCGTGGTCTGCAATGCCGCTGCAGGAGCGATGGACGCACCTGCAAGGCATCTGCAATCATGCCTCATTGGCTTGAAAATCTGCACTGGGTCCTGAGGGTCGTGTTGTTGTTGTTGTTGTTGTTGATGACGTCGGGCTTTGAGCTGGAAAGTTGCAGCCGACTGAGTGTGTTTGCAGCAGCTTAGTAAAAAGATGCGGAAAAGCATGTTCATGGAAACATCATCAAGTCTGCCGTGCAATGTTTACACTGCATTTGGAAACTTCAACATTTGCCTTGCTTGTCCCATGTTGAAGTTTTTGGACCATAAGTGAAACTAGTTGGATGGACGGGTGAAGTCCTAAACCATACAAGGCTATTTAGCTTCATCAAGATGCATCCATTAGCAATATGCTACAGCACATATATATTTATTAATTAATAGTAAGTAGCAGACTAATAAAATAGATAATTCCATTAAAATGCTAAAAAGGGACTAAAGGGGCAAACACAGTTGAGAAGTCCATTGCAGTGGAGTGGTCCAAATTACCAGAAGTGAGCCTATCTATGGAAAACTACAACATTTTTTATTGTCACAACCTGCTAACATGCTTTTTTGAGCTTTATTAGGAGAACTGTCATTTACTTCAGCAGCGGAGATTGTCATATGGCTGTAAACAAGAACCTTCTTCTTTAAAATGACACAGTACCTGCCAGCTACTTTGTTGAATTAATGATGGAGAACATTTCAAAAGGCTCAAAGATGATGCAGTAGAAAACAAACATTGTCTTTTTTCATTTCACATGTTCTGTTTAAACTTGGCACCACCATTACTCATAACAGGAGTTCACTTGAAGTTGCGCCATCATGCTAGAACCAGCTATTGTAGCCTCAGGCAATGACGAGAAGACCACAGAAGGTGGTAAGCTCATTTTTTTATGAAGCCTCAGTTTTTGTCATTTCTAGATTTGACTTGAGTCCTAACTGACACTGACTCAAGAGTCTGGATAGATTTAGCCAAAGAGTGATTATAAAGAAAAATGTTAGTAGCTTCCTGGTCCGAAAAGGGGAAGGGGAAGTGAAATAGCTATTGGAGGACATCGTAGTGGCTGGATTCATTTTTCATAGATGTACCCAAATGTAAATGTGTGTGTATGACAGATTTAGCACAGCTCCCACAGATTAACATAGGCTTTGTGTATAGTTTTGCTCACATATACCATGCTTACTCCCAACACAAGCACACCTATGCTAATTTTGTTTTGTGTTGTTTTGCTTTTATATCAACTTTAAAGTTGCTTAATTTTTTTCTTGAATTCAATTCAGTTCAATTCAATTTTTCTTATGAAGCACCAAACCACAACAACAGTTGCCTCAAGCTGCTTAAAGTGAACTTAATAATGTGAAGTACGTGTTTGTCATCATCATGGACCAGTCTCCTCTTTTTATGACCTTTTTTAACAAATGCTTTTAAATTAATAATGCATTCTTCATAATTAGTCATCAACCGTCTGTCTAATTGATGTAGTAGTGTGAAAAATATCAGAATCGGCATAAAAAGGTAGAAAACAACATGGAAATAAAGATGTCCTTATAACCAAGAAGTGTCGATAAAACATCAATAAACTAAGCTACAGCATGTCATCGCAGATTTTAGACTACATCAGGTCCCTTCTTTAACAAAAAAAAAAAAGAAATGTGACTCTTGATTACAAGTAACCTTCTCATTTTAATAGTAATTCAATTATAACTTGGCATTTAAGTAGTCATACCCTTTGTGTGTGTGTGTGTGTTTTTAATATTGCACTCTGTGTGAGTGCAATATCTAAAAGCTCATTTAAAATGATGGAGAGGACAGGCATCAAGGATTAACAAGTAACTTTCCTACAGCATAGAACATATGCAGTGGGTTGTATGGATTTGAATAACACCTAAGGTGACACTACGCTGTCAGAACTGTTTCCTCCCACTTCCTTGTCTTTCTCTGTGGTTCTGCTCCAAAGTAAGTTGATGCAACGCTTAAGGAATATGTACTCGCTTTTATCTCCATGCAGCATTTGGAATGAGGTAAGCCGATTGAAAACAGCCTAAATAGCAACACGTGAATGCTTCATGTGTCTTCTAACTGATCTAATATCCCAGTTTGCATATGAGCGGACGCGTGACAATATCTGATGAGTACATGTGTCGTCCCTGATAGTTACATGATGCTGTAGCAGGCTGACTCATTGTAAGCATGAGTGTGTTTGCGCTTCATTAGCTCACAATAATTATCCTTGGGTAAAAACATCATAGCATGAGTGTGTGTGTGCAGGGGCGGGGGGTGGTCAGTTTTTTGGTGATCTGCACTTGTTTATTAGCAATGAAAGACTTTCTGATGGGCACAAACATAAGGAGAGGCAGATTTTTTTCCATCTATCCATCCATCTGTCTTTGTATGTGTCCTTCTCCTAATACCTTCCCTTCTTCCTCCTTCACTGGAATCATCTCATTCTTTGTCTACCTTCTTAACCCCCTCCCTCCCTCCTCATCTCTCTTTCCTTCCTCCTCCTCACCGTTGGCGCCCCTCTTGTGTAGCTCCTCTTTGCCGTTCTTGCTGCTGCTGCCAGTCGCAGTCCTCCGGGCCGAGGAGCTCTTGCTGGTGTTCAGCTTCCCGGAGCCGTTACTCGACACCGAGCCATCCTCATCACTTGGCAACCTCCTGTAGTAGCCATGGCAACAGAAAGGAGGCGAAGGGAGAGAGGAAAAGGGAGGGGCGAAGAGGGTTGTGAGTGTGTACACAAACAGGGCATCATCTCACAGTTATTACTGCCAACACACTATTTAAAAAAATGTTAATGGCTCATTACAAAAAAGAAAAAAACCCAAAAGTGCTTTACAAGCCAAAAACATGTGGTGTGGTGTTTGTATGTGAGTGTGCGCATTTTATGACAATCGTGTAGGTAAGTAAACCAGCAGATTTGGAAGTTTATATGCAATTTAATTTGTCCTGGAAATGCCAAAAAAAAGAGAAAAAAGGTAAAAGCTTGGCTGTAAGGACTGTATAGTCTACGGGAACTGAAGGTGAACAAACTTTGCAAAATCTAAGCTACTTTTCAAGTGGCATTGTTTAACTATAAGTGACATCATTAGTCACAAAGACAGAGATGTCTAAAACATTAAAATCTGCAGCAGCAACTTGATCTGAAAGGTGAAGATTAGCATTGTCACACATCGGGCTACCTGCCAATTGTCAACACCACTGACTCAACTTTTGTCTCATCTTGAGCTAATCACTTGTCATCACCAAATTATATAATTGTCAGTCATAAAAGTTTGAGTCCCCAACTTTTTCTTTGTGCTTCATATTGTCCCTCCTGACAGGGTCAAAGGGGACTGGAGCTACAGGATACTCCCTGGGCAGAACACCAGACTGTCACAGACAACCATTCACATCTACAGATAACTAAGAACTAATGAACCTAACATGCATGTCTTTGGAATGTGACACCAGGAGAAGACATGAATTCCACACAGAAAGGCTCCGGCCTGCTGGCGGATTCGAACCCACTGTGCTGCCCGGATAAGCCATTAAGTGAAAGGATGACTGATGGCATATGACATCACATCAGCAAATAAGATAACATTATAGATATACAAGCCTGATCATTTAGAGTCAAATTAATGTCATAGCATTTTTTTAAAATGATAAATGATTTATTTCTTATCTTATCTTGTGCACCTAAACTAATAACACTCCTGACTCCTGGCATTTTCATGCCAGCTTCCACACCTGATAATCAGCAGTTACAGTAGCTTGACCTATGTGATGTTAGCAGCTAACTAGACAAATTACATCACCTTTTACTGTTGTACTGTGTCATACGGTGTTTGTGCTTTTAGAGATGGTGATTAGACTTGTGCTGAATGCACCTTGTAAAAAAAAAAAAAACGTGAAATGAAGAAATGCAGGGCAAATGTGAAGGACAAGCAGAACAATGGCATGCTGATTTTTTGGGATAGCCTGGCTTCCGGCCAGGGACCTTGATGGAAAACAGCCCAGCATGCATATATTTCCCACTCAAAGAGTCATTTCCCTTTACTTCAGAGGAAATTATATTGATGACATTTATTTCCTGTTATAGCAGCAACCTCGAGGCTTTATCATAACCTTAAACCAAATAGTGATCTACATTATAGTGACTTGCTTTTGTCCCCAAAAGGTAACATCAAGTCAGTGTATTAAACACTTTTATGTCCTTTATGTCCAGTGTGTGTGTGTGAAAAAAACTCATGCATAAACATGTACGAATTCAAAAATAGCACTTAGTCAGTTCAATCTATATACCGAGCACACACATACGCACACACACGTGCAGGGTACACAAACACACATGCGCACAGCCTTGAGGCATGTAAGACACAGCAGCTACACAACGTGACAGGCCGGTCTACAGGTGGTGTGAGATGCACAAATCAGCCGGAGCCGACATTACAGAACCACAGGCGAGGCTAACACTGTGAACACAAACACACACACACACACACACACAATGCAGCCAGTGCTGTGTCCGGTGACTGGCCAAGTCAAAGTAAAAGTCATGTGGAATCAGGCAAAGAGCCGCTGGGATGGAAGGAGAAATACAGTGTGTGTTCCACATAAATCTGTGAAGGCCAGAGGGAGGAGCAGCTGAATCAATAATCACACTACTGGAGACTAGCGTTCATCTCCGTGCCGCTCTTTGTGCCTCACAAACTGCAGCTCTCTGGAGGCTGAAGTGAGCAGAATAAATGCTGCCCCTGTGAACCCATCCTACAGTGTTGCCCCATGGTTAGCATGCAGACTGCGTCTTCCTCCTTCCTCACACCAGAGCATGTTCAGCGGGTAAAATAATCACCGCCGTTGTTTCTCACATTGTTTCAATTTTTTATGGTTTAAACAAAGAACCATTTTGAAATGAAGCAGAAAATGATCACATCACTCTGCTCGTGTCAAGACAATGACGCAATCACACACAAAAAGCTGACTGCAATTTAGTCACTGTTGAAGACAAACGGTTATATTACAAAGCTGCTGGAGTAAAATATATATTCTTAAAACACAAACATGTGGCACCTGTTCCACTGCTCATTAACACAAATAACTATAATATACAGCAAACAATAATATTAAAGGAACTGTTGAATTCAAATACAAGACAAATACTATTATTTACTCTCAGACATCATACAGAGCCAAGAAAAAAAACAAAACCCTCTGACATGGCCTGTTTAGTATTTAACAAAAATTCTTAATTATTTAAAAAGATAGGCATCCATAGATGGTAGTCTATCTGTCAATCTGCTGTTTTGTGATGGGTGGGAACAACATCATCTACCCAAATCTACCCACTTGTGATACCACAACCAGTTAGGTCCGAGGGCAGCGTCAATGAATTTGAAATGCACGCACAAAATAAAAAGCCCAAACTGGAACGCAGTGCAAAGTGATTTCAATAACATGTATACTGCTTAGCAATGCAAAGTCATTTGAAAATGAC
>NW_005187490.1:1155175-1174820 GCF_000239375.1 Pundamilia nyererei
TCAATAACATGTATACTGCTTAGCAATGCAAAGTCATTTGAAAATGACAATCGTGCAACTTTTCATCTAATGCAAGTCGGAAACTTTTCCTTTATGATAAAGCACAGCACCTGGTTCTGCCTGCACACAGACCACAAAGCACAACAATAAATGCATTCTTGATTGTTGTTTGGGTTTGAGATCCATTGCACCCCACATTGCATCGGTTCGACAGTGAGATATGTATGTACCCAGGTGGTAGAATAATATGAATAGTGTTACCTTCTTTGAGAATGTGTGTGCCGGTTGGTAAAGCTGATTATCAAACTATGCCAGCGCTTCCAGTCCTTTACACTGTCATCACCGTCACACAGAACGGCTGCCTCTCGCTTGGCTACAGCCAGGGTTATAAATATACATGTGTTTATCATCCTCGAGAGGCAAAGCACAACTAATCCCACCTCCATTCATTTTCATCTAGTGGTGTATAAATGTGAGGCTCTGTCTTATGTGCATTTCTGCATTTGCATTAATGTGAAAGGAGGCATGATGCATCTCATTTATGACTCCCGAACTTCCTCAAGGGAAAGCTGTCGCAATTGACTGTGGGCGCGGGTGTGGGTGTCGCTCGTAGTAGAGAAATGTTTGGGGACGGAAACGTTTACAAAAAGAACAGTTTTCATATTTTGTTCTAAATCTTTTCAGTGTTTATGCATAGAACAGATTATGTCATAAGTCTAGTGAAATCTACCGGGAATAAGACCTTTTGGTACATTTTGGGAAATGTGTTTAAATGGCAGGATTCCGGCAGATGTTTGCAAATCACATTCATCGCTCATGCGTGAAAAGCAGGGACAATAACAAGGAAGATTAGAAACAAAAAAAGAGAAAATATATGGGGAAGAGACTTCATTTATTACCAAATAAAGACAAGCTGCATAAAACATGAAGATTAGCAGCAGATAGATGCAACTTTCATTTTCTAACATTATTCATTCTGATTTGAAATCACAGAAATACAATCAAACACTCAAATGTCTAATCCTCAGTAGTAGCCCAGTGGCTGTGGGGACAAATGACCATCTGTTTAGCCATGTGTTTGGGTCATTACATGGATTTCATTAGTTTTTCACTGAGAGCAGATTGTGTCTGATCAGTTTGTCTCTTCCCATGAGCTCACATTTCCAAAATCACCATAAATCTAATACACAGTATTTCGCTCAACTTTTTAAAAAAATGTAGAAATAACATTTTACTAGAGCCAAGCTTCAGAGCTTTAATCCAAAATAGTGCCCAACTTTTCAAAACGGGCTCGTTCCGGCTTGCTTGTGATGGTTTTGGTGACGTCTTTGAGTTTTGGTTCTTGTTTTCATTGTTATTCTAGTGGTGTTGACTTTTTGTCTGCCCAGCGCTTCCCGTGTTCCTTCTGTCTCGTCTGTCTGCTTTCTGTGTGGCATGTTTACTGTGAGTCTTGTCGCCTTCATGTTAAACATGGTTTTTGTTTGTTTCCTGTTTGACTTTGATAGGTTTCTTCTGGCTGCTTTGTTTTATCTTGTGTCCTGATGTGATTTTTCTATCCGATTATTGCTGTAGCTTGCATATTCTCCAGTTTTTAATTATATTCTTTGTGTTTGTATGGTCACGTTTGTCCTCTGCTGTCATATGTTAGTCAAACAGGCATGCACTCAAAACATTTTTTAGGGTGTGGAGACCAGTCAGTGAGCTAATGGCAAATTTCTGATCTCTAATTAATAGTGTGTATTTCCAGACTGGTTGGGGAGGTATAGATATGTTGATGCAGCAAAAGCATGCTTGCAAATGCTAGCAGGTTGCTGTTGTTCCCCATAGTTTATATGGAAAACGGTGAATGTCAGAAAAAATACTCAACAAGTAGTTGTGAAAAGTGCGATCAAAACTGGCAATTTCTACCGCTTACCTTCAAAGACAAAGTTTCACCTTTTGAAATGTATTGTTTGAAGTGGTAAGATAGAACTTTTACTGTGAAGGCGCATGCTATCCGTTTCCATTTTGTGTGAACTTTTTTCATGTTTTATCTACAGCTTGAAGAGTAAAAAGGCTAAAAAGTCTGCAGCTTTCATGCAAACTACAGGCGACTATAGCAATTTGCAAGGGATCTCACGGGGAGCTTTTTGGTGCAAAACCCAACTTGCAAATCATTTCGCTGGGCAGTGAGCTGACCTGTGAGAAGGTGTGAGGAGGTCACTAACTGGTCTCTAGGCCTGTGTGACTGAGGCCTTATGCTTTTGCAATGTTTCTTCCATGTTCTTTTACAGACGTGGATCATAGTGACAGGCTTCAGCTGCAGTTTCTGAGACAAACTTTTTAATCAACAGTGAACTTCCTCCTGATTTCACTGGGTACAGATGCATTTTTTTTTACTTTATTGCTCCCCAACTTTTGAAATCAGTCTATGATTCATGCCACATGCCGAAACATGATCCAAATCTTTCAAACCTGACACTACGCTTTAAGCAATACACCCCCCAGTGTGTAGAAGACTGGAGGAAATGCGCTTAAGCTTGCACGGATTCTATTTTTTTAATATTAGTAGTATTTTTGGAGACATTTAGTTGCAGATAATTATCTGTGAACGACCTAATGAACCCACATTAGTGCAGCAGGAAGCCATCGGACTCATGTCATCAGCGTATTTAAAAATATGAGAAGAGACGTGACATTCATTAGTGTAGAGTTTGTATAAAATCCAGTACTGGCCATTTTTGCTAATGAGAGGACACGGTCTCTCTGCTCACTAAAACGACAATGAAATTATTCATCCAAAAATTGTTATTTAAATGTTACTTAAACAGATGACTTTGGGTTTGCACTCTCTCCAGTGTAGACACCAATCCCAACACAAAAAGAGCCTCAGTAACTATAAAAAAATTAAAATTGTTCGCCTCTGCTGCGAAGCCATCTCTGATATCTATAAAGAAATGTATATGATATTCGTATGTTTCAGTGAGACTAGCTGTGCGTAAGACACCTCCACCCCCACCACCTGTACGGTTGGCGATCCGATCCCAGGCTGGAAACAGTCCCAAAGTATCCTTGGGAATACACTGAACCCCAGATTGCTCCTAGTGTGTGCATCATGTGAATGTTAGATAGAAAAACTGTAGAAAAAAGTGCGTTTATGAATGTCTGTGTCGATAGATAGTTTTGTTTTTTTTACTAATGAAATATCTGAAGGAATTATGAATTCATACCACCACTCAGTACTTGTAGGAAACTTAATTATCTTTGCGCCTCAAACAAACACAGTGGTGAAATCTCAGGCAGCAGATTCCCCTTTGATGCCATGAGCTTGACGGCAAACTGATAACCAGACAAATCAAAGACAAATGAAAACTTTCTAGTTTTCAGACTCAGTAACATGTAGAAACTCCTAAAAATCATCATAAAACACTTATTTGTGTAACAAGTTATAACTATGCACAACATTTTAAATTTGAAGATAATCAAAAATCTCTTTGAAACACATTTGAGCTTTGAAAAATAATACTAAGATGAAGCCTGTTTGTTTTTTTGACTCAGCAGGGATGATTTTAAATACGAGAAGCTGAGAATATTTTATATTGAAAGCCATATGGAATCCTAGAGTGCCTTATTGCGTTATATTGCATTATATGTTCACATTTCCCCATAAACTGACATAGAAAAGGAACAAAATGGTGCGTAACATTTGACAAGAATGCAGGAAATGAAACGTCTGATGCTTGAAATAATCAGGGGGAGGGGTGTCTGGTCCTCTACCTTTCCTAAACACATGTTATCTATATTCTTACATATAACGTATAATGAGAGAGATATTGATTTTGTGGATTATCTGTATTTTTTATTTTAAACTCGTTTATTAATTTCTGACTTTGAGACACACCGGTGTGTCTACTGGCCAATTAGATTTTTCACAGGTCCAGCAGCCCCATAATGAGTCATTTAAACAGGTAATGCTCGTCGTTGCCAGTGATACCCCGTCCCACGCTGTTTACAGTAGATCTTGCTCATCAGTAGATGAAAGGCACAGTCGTTTAAATGTATTTCCTGTTAATTTACACAAATCTTTTGTGTCACATCATGTGTCAGATAGGTGTTAAGCTGTTAACAGTTGAAAATTACTGGAGCAATTATTTATTCACACTTAAATGGGATCATCTGTATTTGTATAGCAACACACCTAACACCACTATTAGACTCAGCGCTCTCAACTTCAGCCTAGTACATCACTCCATCCGTTGTTTTGGCTGCAAACAGAAGCAGCTTCACTTCTTTTGTCTACAAACAGCCTTTCGTTAACATTGGACTTATCTTAAAATCATGTCAATCTGTCAGACTGTGCACTGCTTACTCTGGGCTTCTCTCTGGCTTAACTGTGATGCACAAACAAGCACTGATGTCTGGACTTGCTGAAAAGCTCTGGTTTTGTCACCGCCTTGTTCACTGACTGAAACAGATGCTCGAGAACTTTGTTCTTCCCCTTCACAAGGCTTCCAGCTGGGAACAGCATGTCGGATGAGCTCGCTATCTCAGCACTGTACCTGTGTTCAATCACAGCGTATAGTGATGTATGAACAAGGGAGAGCTTTCCTTTACATCCACTTCTATAATGAATTATGCACAATGATGGCAGCAGTGTGACATAAGACACCTCCTCTACTGGGTTTTGGTCCGTGAAAGGGTCAGACTACACTTTTGTGTTAACGACATGCTTTGCTTAAACACCCAAAAGCAAACCGTCAAGCTCAAATTTCTCTGAGCCAACTGCTGCTGTTGTTGGACATAAAACAATGTTTTAAAACAGACAATACAGCTGAGGGTGTGTTACCCTCTCTGCATCACAGCTGATCGAGCCTAATTCATACCTAGTAGATGCATATCAGCTGAATGGGTAACACAATATTATGTGACAAAAATTGTATTCTTAAAACTTCTTTATGTAAATTTGAGTCAGCAGGACTTTTGAAGTTTCATGTGTGTTTATGTTTTCCAGATTCTTCTATGGGGACGAGTCGCCCTGGCAACCAGCCAGCAGACATTTAAACCCAAACCATGATCAATATCTAACCCTAATCAAATCAATTTTATTGTCTAAACCTCACCAAATATGTTTTTTAAATTAATAATATATCAAAAATAACACACATGAAGTCTGTGAGGTCTATTTGGGTGAACATTTTTCATTTAATACTTGAAATTTTGCCATTAGAACTTGAGTTCAGTCCACATAAAATAAAATAAAAAGATATATAATTAATGTTTCATCCAAATTGTAGCATATGTCTGTGCATGTCTCTGTTTCGGTTTGGTAGGTAACACCTGACTAAATGATCACACCAAAATAAAGATTTTTGTGCTACTTGTCTTCATGATTTAAAAAAAACTAATGCAAAAAACGAAAACTAAAAAAAACAGATGCAATGATAAAGCACAATAATGCTAACATCCAAATCATTTATATAAGGTCAGTTTTCCAAGTACATTAAAGCAGATGAGTCAGTAACTTTCTTACCCTCCTTTGTGTATGTCAGCAGACGGAGGCCTCTTATTGGCAGTCCCATCCTGGTGCACCTTCTTATCCAGTGACAGCGACAATGGAGCGTCTCGCACAGGCAGCCCCAAAACCAGCGTCTCCTTAGTAACTGAGACTGCTTCATCGCCAGTTCGACCCATGTGCTTCTTGGCATAGTCGAAGCCCTGGACAGGCTGTTGGGGGGGAAAGGACAACACATAATGTTTGAATTTGCACAGTCAAAGCTAATCCAGCTTTCAGCACAATCCAGTCAGGAGTCTTTGGATTGATGGACCAAAAGCAACTTGAGACATGAAAACAAACATCGACTGTAGAGCACATGCAAAGACATCAAAAAAGACAATGCAACCGTTTCTGATATTCTGTACATGGCAGATGCTGATGAGAGGGAAATATTGTAAGTCAGTTTACTTTAAAACTCACAAAAAATTAACAATATATAACAATATATCAGCCACAGAATGTGCAGATCTAGCATGAATGAAAAGAGCACTTGACACCAAAAGAATAACTGAAGAATCAAAAGTGCGAGGCAGGATTTCTTGCAGAATTTAACATCAGAGTTTTCCCATTTACATTATTGGTAAGCTAGTTTTCAGTTTAATCATATATGTTATACTGATGCATTTCAACAAGCAAACAAATAGAGCCAATAGCCAGCTGAAGCATATTAGCCAATTGTGTTGTTCCCATGCATGCATACAGCTAATGTTCACGACAGTTTCAGCTGTGTGGTGGCAGATGTCTTTTCTGCCTGTTGCCATAGTAAAGACGTAAATACATCTGCACTTTTTATTGTCTTTGCCTACTGTTTTGTGACATCAGTTGCCCATTGTTGCATTGTTCAGTGCACAACACCTTTTATCCTGATATAAGCACTCTGGATTGAGCGGTAATTGAAGCCATAATGTTGGGTAACACACTTACAGCAGAAGCAAAAGCTTAAAGTTTCATTTGGTGAGAAGTCACCACACTTTAGAAAAGCTCAAGTTAAGGCTCCTTCTTTTACTGATAAGAGCTACTTAAGTGACACATATAGAATTTTACTTTGTAAACGTTTGCCAACTATTTGCAAAGCCTAAACACTTGGATAGACTTGCTGCGCATGTTCTATGTAGGGCTCTGGCTATGACAGCAAAATTTTTTAATTTTTCCTTGTTGTCGTTTGCCTTCAGTTTCTGAGCCTTGCACAGGATTCAAAAACTCCCTGTGCATAGGCTTTAATTTTAAATTTTGAATTCCCACTCAATACTGCTGCTCCGAGAATGTAACCTTAAGCTTTGATCCATGAGTTTAGGTTTTTTTTTTGGTTGTTTTTTTTTAATAGACTGCTCATCATGTAATAAGCCCAATAGCAGTACCAGCTGGAGTTGATCTCTGTGGCACACACACACCTATCACATGCCTGGTGTAGCCATTTCCAGTGATTAAAGCAGAAGCATAATGCTGCAGCTTCAACTCTATTATTGATACAGTCTATTCACTGGGTTTGTGTGTTTCTATACTTTTTTTTATCCATTTAAAACCTTCTGTTTCACAAGCTGGGCTATTGCATCTTAAATGTTAAAGTGTGTTTATTATGTTTTTCCTTTTCAGATTTAACCTCTGTGTGAATAGATATGTCAGTAAACACCATGAACGCCAGCGATGGGACTGCCTTTGTTTGACTGGACTGATAGATGAAAGACTTCAACTCACTTTTCAATTCATAAAACATTTTGAGTCCGTTGTCACCCTGAGCTTTTCACGCTAGCTGCAGCACTGAACAACCTGATGTGGGTGAACAGCGCTCAGAGTTCTACCAGCTGACACGACATGGTCTCCTGAATACTAAAGAAACATTTCCAGATAAGTGTTGCTTCTATTTCAGATAAAAGTAATTGAATGGACATCCCTCCCTGAACCTTTTTTTTTTTTTATCAGTCTCCAAACACCAGAGCTGGCATAATGAAAAGTTGAAAAATAAATAAATAAAAAAAGATTAACAGCACCTTTGAAGTCAGGGGTTTTGGCATAAAGAGACAGAACATAAAAAGAGGCGGCAGCAAAAGCAGTCTGAAAAGCCTCCGAGGCCTGGACACAATCTTTGTATTCAAATTAAGAAAAAGCGTTTAGCGCGCAGGAGTGAAAAAAAATAAAGCGTGGGGGGGAAAGAAAATTTCAATTTAGGTTACACAACCACGTAGATGAAACCCAGATTGAAAAAAATAATAAAAATTGCCGCCTCTTTTCTATTTCGAGCAGCTCTAAAATGGGACGTCTAATGCATTTGATGATGCATGCTAAATTCTGAGTGCGTGTGAGGTTAGGCAATGCGTGCATCCAGCTGACGGCGTTGTTAATAATTCATCAGTCATACACACCGCTGTACCATCAGCGAGCTCCAACACACGTGGCTGCAGACGTGGATGAGTGCCGGGGAAAGTGATAGGAGCTCAGATAGAGACGGAAAGAGAGCGCTACACCGTAGGCCCTCTCACCATGCCATAAATATATATGGATTGAGTCCATCTTTACACGCATATTCTACCAACTGAATTGATGTATGTTGACAGTTGCTGACTCTTTCATGTGAAAGACCTATGGAGAGTGCAAACACTCATTTGCCTATAACCTATGAGGAGAAAAGAAAGGGCAACGTGCAAGGTAGGAGCACAAGATGTGCTGTTGCAAATATGTCCTTCCACCAGTATGCATGTGGATTATCACAGCACAGGCATAAGGTTTCGTGCCACGGGTGCTGAAATGGCACTGAACTGCAGGTGATGGGTAAAGTCATGCATGGAGACAGTATGAATTCTCAGAAATGACAAAGCCGAGGGGATGTAACCTTGAAAAGCAGGCTGACATTTCACCGCTCACATTTGATTCATGATCGTTCTTTCTCTCTGTTCTTTTCACTTCCACACATCTGTCTATTCAAATTGTCTCTGCCCTTTCTTCCTTTCAGGACTTTCTCTTTTCCCATTCTCCCTGCCTTGTCATCTCGCTCCCTCGTTTCCTACGTCCACTGACAGTGTGTTGACTTAACAAATGGCCGTCTTTCATCTTACGCGAGCGGCCCAGTTTAATGAAGACTTGAAGCCCGTGCTATGGGGTGATCCTCTGATCTCTCTGTCGGAGATGGATGGTGTTTTTCTCCACATCCATTTAGAACAGCACCAGAAGAAAGAAGGCGAGGAGAGAGAGGAGGACAGCAGCAAGAAGTCCGGGATTTCTTCCACTTGAGGATGTCATATGAAGTCACTCTGAGCACGACTCTGTGGCACCACCAGATTATCCTCCCTTTTTTCCCTTCAGTATCACACAGATGCTTCTCCTCTTGTCTAATTTTAACTCAGAGCAATACCCAACAGCAGCTTGATGAGGTGCAGCAGATGGATGAGATATGCTCTTTTCCCCCTGTGGCCATATTGATTTAAATTCAGCTCCAGCAGGGCTGATGGCGGAAGCACAGCCAAGAGATGTGCTTAAAAATTTTTTTAAAAAAGAGACTAGATGCATAATAAAAAAAATAAAGTAAGGCTTGATTGCACATCAACAAGGTGCTGCAGCGGTTAGATAAACTCCTTCAGGGGGCCAGTCGAGGCATGATGCAGCAAAATGCAAAATACCTTCAGTCCTTTAAATGGCAGCCACTGCATTGTGCACTCACTGAACACCTTACAAATGAAAAATGGATTTCTTCTACTTTCGCTGATTCCACCTCTATTGTACTCCACATGGAGGCCAGCTATCTGAGGCTTTCATGCGTATACAAGGCGGCACAGAGGGAGGAAAAGCCATTTTGAAGAATGTTCCGGCTGCACAGCAGAGTGATAAAGTGAGGAGGAAGCAGCAGAATCCCTCTTTAATGCTTAAACACACATGCAGACCTAATATAAGTCACAGTATTGATCAGCAGCTTTAGCTTGTCCTGCACAGCGTGGGAATAGTTCACGCACACATGCGCACGCGGGCACAGTTGCACACAGGAGGTCAACTTGATGGAGTCTGCTTGGTATTCAGATGACTTAACAGAACACACACGCAAGCCAGCTTAAGACACGGACTCCGTTTACGCCTGAAATTTGTATGGGATTTATATCTGCATGTCCCGTGGAGGAAAATTCAAGATGTATACACAAGCACTAAAATTAGAATGTGTTGTAGAAAAAAATGAAATGACAACATTGGATCTTTGCCGGGTGTAAATGCGATCTGCAAGGTGTGACCACAAATCCAGCCAGTAACTTCTAATCAGCTCTTCTGCTTCTTTCTTCTTGAAAATTGAAAATTAGACATTTTCAAGCTAAATTAATCAAATTAAGCAGTCGTCTTCTAGCATTTCAGTCTTTTTACTTTATAACTGCCTTTTGTGTTTTTCTTTTTCCCCACTGTAGCTCAGCAAGACAACACTTCCTATGAGGAAACACACTGAGGGAATTTGGTGCTACAATAACTCACTCTGCAGGACTGGCTAGGCTGTTAATCTCAGTAATGCGTACCGTGCTTTATGCTCCTTTTGGACTCTAATGGGGATTATAATTTTCAAAATGAACATCTTATTGTATTCAGTAAGACTTGAAACTAGCAACTAAGATCATGAAGTCATTACAAAACTGAGGTAAACAAGGAGACGTTCATACAAGTGGGGGTCTTTCGTTGCAACCACAATCCTCACCCTCTCCAGGCCATTAGACAGAATGCAGGGTTAGGGCACAGGTATAACATCTGGGATGTTAGCTTTGGGTGGTGAGAAACAAATCAAAATGTATATACCAGAGAAACTAAACAGCTGACTCCTCAAAGTGCAATAAAATTATGAACAAGGCACCCGACTAATGAAATAACTGTTGAGTTAAAATATTCCACCTTGATTACATCTCATTAAAGTAAGTTATTGAAATCACAACTGTTTTTTGGAACAGTCTATATAAGCGTGTATTTTTGCTGTAAAGCTGGGCAGATTGTGGACCCTCGAGTTGCCATTTAAAGACCTTCAGTTTTTGGCAACCCAGAGGTTGCTGCTTGATTGCACAGAACAAGAACTGCACGCCATTCCCACTCTCTTTTTTATCATTTCTTCTAACATCTGGCCTTTCTTATGTAAGCAACAAAAAAAAAATTAAAAAAATTAAAAAAAAAAAAAAACACCAGCCAGTACTGAATGTAGACTGGTCAGTATACATGCCGCCATGAGAATAATTTAAAAAGACCAAAATTAACTGAAAGTCTCTAACTTTAGTTTTCAGCTCCAAACTTAACTCCTGTTAAATATTTATCTGATTTATTGAATGCACATCTTGCTCGGGTTTGGGAGAGAGTAAATACAGTGGTTGTAGCTTCACGGCGCCACTTATAAAACCTCATATTTTGGGCCTCTTTAATATTTCATGCGCTCTCTTGTGAAACAGCCCATTAAATGTTTACAAACAGTTACGAAAGCAAACAAACCTTGAAGCTGGAAAATTTGAATGTTAATGTATAATACTAAAAGAAGTGGAAAACACTCAAACCCAACACGTACATGTATTTTCCGAGGAGTCTACACATACTAGCTCCGTGTCCAACCAAAGACATCCCGCCTACCCCTGCATGCACCGTTCCCTCGGCTCGCTTTGCATCTTGAGGGATGAGGATGAGAAAGGCTGGACCAAAATAACCCTGATATGTTCCACCGCAGTAACACTAACCACACTGATGGCCTCTGCACAGTTCTTTGTCATTTAAGGCATTTTTAAGCATCTTTATCTGTTGGCTCTGTTGCTGCTCTGCTTTGAGTTCATGATCATATCATTTAGTGGAAAAACCACATATAAAAAAGGGAATGGGTTGGAGGTCTGTGTGCAGGGATCCTGCTGTGCCACTGCAGAATGTGAGCAGGATAAAACAACCGGTCTGAAAGGGAATGGCAATAGCAAATAAGCCAAGGCTGATGACACAAGCTTGTGTCACTCTTTATGGATGCTACAAAAATAAAAATAGATCAATTTGGTTCGCAGATGTTGAGCTTCATTTTTGCAATTCAAATTTATGGGCCCCGGTTAAAAATGGATTCTTCTTCAGGCCAATAGTATTGAGCTCATTTGGCTGTTTTTATGAGCCAGCATTTTATCAGCCTATCAACTCAAACCTAAACATTTTAAATCTCACCGAGCATGCTTTAGATATTTCTTCACCTGCTCTCAATGCTCCCCCTTCCAATTTCCTATTGATCTCTCGTAGCCAATGAGAATGGTGGAAAAAGTGATGTCCACAGAACAGCAGCCGCATGCAAGAATTTACCCGGCAACAAGGACACACAGAACACAGAGTGATAAGCAGCCAACAAAGCAGTTCAAGCAACTGTTCAAACCCTATTAATTAATGAGAATAACAGCAACTCATTCATTCATCCACTGACTCTATCAGTCAGCTATACACCTTTCAGGCGTCTTAGTGAATACCTGGTGGTGGTAACTGCCCTCCCTTCGATATGAAGTCTGAACAGGGAAGAGAGGGAAATGGTCAGGAAAGGGTTATTATAGAATAGAATAGAATAGAATAGAATAGAATAGAATAGAATAGAATAGAATAGAAAACAGGTGGATAGGGGAGGAAGGAATGCATCAAATGTTCCGGTTTTGGCCATCACTCTAATCTGGGTTAATAAGGCTGTATTCACCGAGTTCAGAATGAAACAAGAGTAGCAAAACAATCAAAGTAGGATACTTCTGACATGCCTACCATGTCGAGCTATAAAAAAATGTGTATTTTAATTTAAGAAAATATGTTGGACACTTTTTTAAGAGAAAGATCACTAAACACCTCATGCTATGGTGAGTTTTACCCACGGCAAGAACATTCAATGTGTGAAAAAAGGAATTTTAGCTCATCTCCCTTTAACATGGCAGTCTGCTTTATTATGGACTGTCCATGGAAAGTAGCTGGGTGGGGCTTTGCACTTACACCCAGATGTGTGTGCCTGAGATGACCATTGTAGGGATATCAGCTCCCTTTGATATCATAAAGAGCAAAGAGTAGGAAAAATTATAAACAAAGGTTATTCAAACCTATTTGGTTGGAAAAGCAACAATAAAAGGCAAACTTTTACACTTTCCCTCCACCTAACACAGTCTACAAACCCCTGGAAACTGTACTTATGTGCCACTTTATAACAACATTATAGGCAAATGAAGCTTTAGTTTTATCCAATAAAGTGTTTTTTCTCATTTCTTACTATTTGGTGGGTACAGAAGTTTTAGAATTGAATTTATGGCCAACGCTATATGATGAAATATCTGTAATCAGTCAGCGTTATCCTTTAATGTGCACATCCGTAGCCTACTGTGGTGCAAACGGGCTGCAATCAATTCAAATAATGGAAATTATCTGCAGGCTTTTCCAGTAACTCAGTGAGTCACTTCGCTTTGTTTTGGGCTGTGAAATGTGAACATGGTTCACGTGGATTTACAACCAGCCACATCCCATAAGTCAAGTCAATGCATGTGCTGGAGTGGAGACCTAATGATGATATCGAATTTGAACTTAAAGGCGATCAAATTCTGAACACCCCTGCAAGAATTTTCTGAAGAAATGAGGCTGGCGGGCTTGCTGCTTGTTTAGCACTTAACTGACTGCAGTGACACCAGCAGCTGTTGTTCTGGCATCATGTGCTGCACGGTGTCAACCTGACCCGATCAAACCCAGCTGGTAGCAATCCATAACAAACATGCCCATTGCAAATGATTGACTTTTACTTAACCTCACACTGGCTCATGTTGGCTGAATGCTATTATTGTGAAAGGGCCAACATTACCCTAAGGTCCACTTCCAGCACAACAGGGCCTGCCCATTTCCTTTTGGTCATTTGGTCTTTGCAGCATGCATGATTAGCAGTAACCATGGGCTATTGGGCAGTGAGAAAACAAATGAGTAATTCCGGGACAGATGGGATTCATTTTTCTGACCTGAAGGAACGGCTTAACACACTCGTTACTCTGCGCAGTTTGTCACTCATAACAGGGTTATGTAATATTTTAGAAGATCCAATTTCTAGTATTGGGATTTGTTAAAGTGAAGCAATGACATTTAGATATTTTAGGTTAATTATTTTTTTCCTCTTCTGCTATAAATACTGCAACAGTTGAGCTGCAGTATTTATAGCAGGAGGGGAGAAAGGAGCAGAAAAAGCAGCAAAGGGAGAGAAAAAGTGGACAGACACAAACACAAAGGGCAATAAATAAAGGCAGGAGAAAGGGATAAAATCTTACCTTGGATCGAGTTTTAAAGGTCCTGAAGGCGCCCGTTTTAAAAAGGACCCTGTTTCTCTTACACAGAATGAAGGCCACCATCCCGATCACCACCATCAATAAGAAGAGAGGCGTCAGAACGGCCATGATCCACAGGTTGCTGGGCGGTGTCTTTACCACAGCTGCACACGAACACAAATGGGTTCAGTCATTAAAAACAATACACTGTATAACAAGTTAATTAAATATCTTTACAAGAGCTTATTAGGTAAACTGATTCAGGCGGTTTTCCCAGATGCCTCATTAACAATCTCTTTTCCACCTCCATGTTTTTCCTTCTTGGACTTCACTAGCAAGGCTATGCATGATTCACAGCTCAAAATATGCTGGACATTGATGCTAAGCCACTGCCTGAAACAAGGCAACATCTGATTGGCTCCTCAGCACAAGTAAAACAATTTAAACAGCAGGTGGGTGTGGCTTCTGCATAAGACCCAGAGGTTTTAAGAGAGAGAGATGTGGCACTGAATTAAAATCACACAGTCAATGCTGTCTGCCAGAGATGAGCATGTTAAAGACATCACTACTCTATGACGTCATAAAAAGCCAGGAGTATAAAAAGCTGTGGGAAAATAAAGCGTGTAGAGAGTCTGAAGCCTGAGCTTTTAGATGACAGGGATTGCTTGTTTTGAATGTATATCCAATATCAAAATCAGGCAACAACTTGAAGTTCACCAGAGTTTTGAACTAATAACGTATTTCTCTGAGTTTCTCTTCAACACAGCAGTTTACCAAATGGATGCATCTCCATTACAAGAATTAATGTAGATGGTTTCCACTGAGGCCATGAAAGCAAAGCAAATGAATTTTACAGGAACACTGTGTTCAGCTCCCTGCCCAAACACTGTGTGGAGGAGCTGTGAAGGGCACACATGGTTGTTGGTGTCTTTCCAGTTTCTGTATAACTCAGAGGGAGAAAAGGTAAGGGGGAACATTTTGTCCTCTCCAGCACAAACAATACGAACAATAGTTACTCAAAGAAAACTGACCTGAAAAGCATATCTAACTACAGCGTCTTCTTAATTTAGAAAATCCTGTTATGCGTTATTTTATTTCTATTTCATTCAAAGCTCTTTTAGATGCACTGAGTATAACTGAAAGTTAATTTAAACCCAAATGTCACAGTAAGCCAACACTGCTGTGCCCAAGTTTAGCAGATCTCTCCTAAAGAGGAATGTTTTAGCAGTGTGGGGTCTCTACAACTGCTACTAAATGAGAAATGTGCTCTGTGAGTTGATTCTGCGTCTATAATATCTCACACTGACAAGATTTGTGTTAATATTCAAAGAAAAAAAGGTCCACGTACTTCATTGCTCCTATTTTTATGCTAATTAATTCTAAATTCTAGACTAAAATCTGCAAGTGTTAGAACAAATGGGAACAGATCTTTTTTATACCAGACATTTTGACTTGTCACAGCAGGAAAAGCACTTAATGAAACATTAATAACTTAATGGAGTCATCTTTCACTCTCTGCCATAAAGTGATCCCGTAAGCCGTGACAGTGAACCAGCATGCATGACAGTAGAGCCGCTCCAAAGTGAAATGCAGCCGTCATTAATCCGTCTACTGTGCAAAAACATCAATAGTTGATCAATATGTACTTGGATTACACATTTCAACTTTGACAAATTATGCATTCATTTAGGACCTTTACATCAAGGATTTAAAACAACAGATCAAAATTTACTATAGCAACTGCAATTCCTAAGCAGGTAACTACAGAGAGCTAAAATCACTGCTTGTAAAACTAGATTTTCAGCCTGATGAACACCCCGAAAAATTTTAACAGCTGCTTTTTTAACAGGCTGTGAAGCTTGTGTTTGTCCCAAAAACTGCATTTCCACCTCAATAAGCTGTGGCAAAACCAAAAAATGCCACAAACAACCAGCAAACCTGTTTTGAAACTCCTTACATTATCTTTCTTGTCAAAACTTACTAAATACAATTATTACATTGTGTATTTAATTCTTTTAAAAAATACCTTTTATTATAGTCAAAGGAGCTTTCAAAGAAAAGCGTCTGGACTTCTTTAAGTTGCTTGAAGACGTTTCACCTCTCATCCGAGAAGCTTCTTCAGTTCTAAGGTCAAATGGTGGAGAGTCCCAGATTTAAACCTAGTGGGAGTAACCCCTCACAGAGGGACAGACCCCCTGATGATCCTCTAATCGCCTGAGCCAAGGTGTGAAACTGGGTGTGGGTCCCAATCAGCCAGGGTTTCGGGTGAGCTCGTTGTGCAACCTGGCCCCACCTTATCATGCGAATTCCTGAGGTCAGATGGCCCAGGATGTGAGTGAGCATTAAGGCGTCTGGGGAGGAAACTCATTTGACCTTAGAACTGAAGAAGCTTCTCGGATGAGAGGTGAAACGTCTTCAAGCAACTTAAAGAAGTCCAGACGCTTTTCTTTGCAAGCTCCTTTGACTACGATGACCTGGATGACTGAGAACCTTCACAGACACCTTTTATTATATAAATATTCTTGTAAACACTGGTTATATATTTAGGTTCTGAACCTGTTTGTTGGAAGCTCATAATTATGCTATAAATATACAGTTAGTATTAAGGAAAAAAATAGCCCGCTTGTTATTTCCCAAATTGCACCCCACTATGGTTTAAGTTGATAACAATACTATACTACTAATTTAGCATATATTTTGCGAGCATACTTAGTAGTTAGCAACTGTAAGAGGAGAGGTAACAAGAAAAGCAATTGTATCAACTCTAGTTCACAAATTTACAAATAAAGTCCTTCTACATTTTGTTTTGTTTTTTATCACAAAGATACACACAATTTAAAGCCAATGTTAGTGTTATACTGCAGGCATGAAAAACTAAGCCAAAGTCCTAAAAACTGCAGTTTCTGAAGTGGCCACTTGAGCCTGGCTTCAAAAATGAGTCTCCACAAAAATGCCCATATTTACAGCAATGCATGTTTACAGCCTGATCCAAACAACAGCTTTGATCTTTATAGCCAATATGTCATAACTAGTCTATGCTGGGTGAATTTATAACTTACCAGTTTTGGTAGTTTTTGACAAGCTAAGCCTGCTCAGCCTAGCTTGCACCCTAGCTAGCTTTCTGGCTACAACAATCAACATGGTCATAGCCAAAAAACTGACACTTACATTTTGTTACATTAAAATAGCTTTTATGCATAGTGACACTGGGATAAATAAAGCCCTCTTTTGTGTGACTTGCCTGGTCCCTGATATTCATGATATATGACAATGTAACTGAATACTGGAGGAGTATAATGAGAAGCTTACGTTCAGCCTGGACTTGTACAAAGTATCCCAGGGTCAGAGCCATGGTCTGGGAGTCCAGACTGCTCAGTGTCTTAGCAGCTGTGGTTCCAGAGATGGGTGCTCCATTCAGCTGGGCATAGTAGGTCATCTCTGCTGGGTTCTTGGGACCGGGAAGTCTACGCATGCTCACCATCTGCAAGAGAATGGGGATGTCATAAAACCTTGAGTAATATGAGAAAAAAATGTTTTACCACAGTTCATACTCATAAAACATATTATATGGCAAGATTTAACACAAAATCCAAACTCTCTTTCTCTCTACCGAGCAAAGGATTAAAAATTCTTGCTGGTGGCCCAATCAAAACTCTGAATCAGCTCAGTTGCTTTAATCAAGTCGAGCATTTGGTGGAAGATAACTACAATTGGGGAAGACACTCGAGGATAACTGAGTCACTTGAAATCTCAATTTCCTTTCATCATACATCAAACACCATTTTTAATTTGACAAACATTACACGGTTTAATAAAGTCCGGTAATTTGATTTTGTCATAAGAAGAAGGGATGTGTGTTATTAAATGGCTGGATGATTTCTCCACTGGCTACACCCCGCACCACCCTTTCTGTCTCTCTCTGCCAGCCTCTCCCTCCTCCACTTTGCAAGCATAAAACCGGTCATCCATGGCAACCATAAAACCTTACGGGTGTGTAAGGCATAAGGCCCAGGAAGAGTCAAACATTGTCTTAATTTGCACAATATGGAGCAGTGGAGCCAGGAGGTGACAAATCCCCAAAAGTCATGCACACGCACACACACACACACACACACACACACACACACACACACACACACACACACACACACACACACACACACACAGGGTTTTACTAGAAAAACACAATGAAAATTAACTTACTGGCACTTGAGACCTATTTATGACAAATTTAAGACTTTATTTAAATATTTGGGTACTGCTTTTAAAGGTTTGACATTGTAGTGGTGTCTCAGTTTTCATAAAGTTTGCCCTTTCCATGTCAGTTTTCTGGCAGCGTACTTCATGCTCCCCTGCAGTTTATGCGCTCAGAATATCAGCATTCTTGAACGCAACAACAGTTTTGAAACCCGTCCCCGCTGACTACTGTCAGTAGCGCTGTCCAGGGTGCTAAATCTGGAGCTGTCCAGGGACACGCAGACTTTCACAAATAGTAAGTTTGCAATTTCCCAAAGCCCTGCCAGAAGGGGGTTCAGGGAATGATACTGACACTATGTTCATTGATAGTTCTTCCAGGGCAAATGTGAATGTTATTTATTACATTGAAATTTTGCATGGCTTAGAGGGAGGGGAAACAGAAACTTAAAACTCAGGATGAACAGAGGAAACAAGATTTTTGATTATTATGAACTGTGAGTTGTGCAAAGCTACCAAAGTGTAATATAAGAACAAAATTATGTTGCTTGAAATTATCATAGTAGGTCCTCTATATCACCACTTTGAGCATCGTTAGTACAGCAAAGACATGTGTAATGTGAATTACAGTAAATTACAGATTGTATAAGCAGAGTGAAGGCATATCAAAGACAACCATGACTATAATTATTGTTATATTTTTCCAGTAAATATACATATTAATTTGTTTTTGAAGCACAGAAAGGAGTTTAGAAACCAGATTCTACTGTGAGCTTCTGAGACTCTGTCCCACATTTTCTGGAAAAAGGTAGATGTCTACAGACCGAATGTGAAATCCCAATACCTAGAGCTATCTTAATAAAAGATTAAAGCTAAACCTGAATCTCTAAAAAAATAAACCTGAGTAGGTGAACACTGTGTACCAGTTTCTAAATACAAAAGGTGATGACACTTATAGAGGTGCAAAGTGTTTTTCTTCCCGTATGGAGGAAGCAGAAGACACCATCATCACAGCCACACACTGAGATCCACAAATCCCATTTCCACCTACCTGTACGGTGTAGCCCCCCACAGTGGTGGCCCGCCGGGATCTCGCCGTCCGAGGGCCCTGCCTGCCAGCCACCAGGAAGAGCTCAGCTAGCCGTTGCTCCATAAGACTGGCAAAGCTTTGGTAGTTGACCTCCAGGGAGGAGCTGTCTACATCCTGGATCACTGTGAGTCGAGACAAGAGAGGACAGAGGAGGGATTTTGAAGGGGGGGGGTTCAGGCAGTCAAAGAGAAGAGAAACCGGAGACAAGTGAAGAGATGGAGGACAGGAAGGAAAATACAAACAGGACAAGAGCAAAGGGAGGAAAAGAGAAAATAGGTGTGAGGAGGTGATAAAGAGAGAGAATGAGAGTGTAAAGACAAATTAGCTGAAGACAGTATTAATAATTGAGAAAAAAGAAGGAAAATAGATAAGAGAAACAAGCAGACAGGAGATGAGTGGGCTATCAGAGAGGACTGGGTGATTGTCCCTTCAATTTAATAGCTGATCATCTTGAAACTTCTATCAGGGCTACAGCGGCACACAGATCAAACAGTCTGTCTGTATCACACACACGCAAACATATAAACAAACACACACGCACAAACAGATGAAGGTGCTTGCATCAATCTTGATCTTGAGTGTGCGTCTCTTACTAGAGGC
>NW_005187490.1:1175259-1182651 GCF_000239375.1 Pundamilia nyererei
GTGTGTGCGCGCGTGTGTGTGTGTGCGCATACGTGCAATTTACCCGTTATGACCCAGTAGTTCTTGGTTGCTGCAGACGTGTTGAGATTATGATACTCAAGAGCTGGAGACAGAGAGACAGAAATAGGGGGTTAGATTAGATTAGATTCAATTTATTGTCTTTGATAAAGTATCTAACACAAACAATGAAATGCAGTTTGCCATCTAATCTGAAGTAAAAACAATAACAAAATTCATAGAAATATGGGAAAGTCTCATTTGAGTCTTTTTACCATCTAAAATTTACTTTGGGATATTTTTTAGTATTTTCTAAAGATACACACATGCAGACCAGAACTTCTGATTTTGGATGGAGCTCCTTTCTATAAATAATAACACTGACAGTTCCCTAAGATCATATTTTTATTTATTTATTTATTTATTTCTGGTTTACACTTTTATGGCGTGAGTTGCAGTTTTTTGTTTTTAAACTCAGGCTGTTGAACCCATGTGGAACAGAAATAGAAAAAAATACTTTGTTAAAGGTAACGTTTGAAAACGTTCACCCCTGGATGTCAGTAGATTGTATACTGCAGTCAATTGAATTGTTTTTTCTTAGCCCTCCCAATTCAAATGCATAACCCTAGCAATGATAGCCACTGTAGTAAAAACATATTTTAGTCTTCCAAGAGAGATTCAATTTGCAGTATTTTTACTTTTTCACCCCTGAGTCACCTCAAAAACCCTGGACACCATTCATCGGTAGAGAGTGTAGGCTGTCAGCCTGCTGTTTACCTCAGCAGTAAACGTCTATTTACTCTGGAGGAGGCTGTAAAACCTTTTGAAAAGAGTCTAATATGAATTAATGAGTTAGTGAAGCTCACTGCTGTCTGATGAAAGCGATACTAAAATGAGTTTTTGAGGATATCCCGAACTGGTTTTTGCCATTATTAGTTAGCCAGCCTTACTGAATCTTAGATCTAATATTGCGGGCTCAGCGAATACGATGTGAGAATGTAATCAACCTATTTATCAGAGAGAAACTCTGATTTTTAGAACACCAGAGCCTAACATCAGCTGCTACAGTGTTAGCATATAACCAGCTGTTATTGTTGTTGTTGTTTTGCAAGCTCTTGTCACCTGGCAGGAGACCGGAGGGTCACATGGCTAATCTGCTGACGCTAAATGATTGTGACAATACTGATAATAAATTTATGGACATTTTTGTGTGTTAGAGCCCTTCAGAAGAGGTTTGAAATGAGCAAGGATAGAGAACAGTGGAGGAGAAAGACAATGAGAAAGAGATGATATAAATATATATGTATAAATGTCATATAGACATATATAGTTTGAATGAGATATATTATGATCTTTTAAAAGTTACTTATAAGGCGTACTGCATATGTGGCCCGCTTCTCGTGAGGTCTGTCTTGGCTACTTTATTAAACATAGCGGGGAAGCAGGTAGTTTCCACGATCCGGTGCCCAATCCTATGTATTTTAATAGATTATTAAATCTACTGGTGTTGGCCAGAGGGGCCGATGGCGCGATATGGCAGCCTCGCTTCTGTCAGTCTGCCCCAGGGCAGCTGTGGCTACAACTGTAGCTGCCTCCACCAGTGTGTGAATGCGAGAGTGAATGAATAGTTGAATTGTAAAGCGCTTTGAGGGCCCCGAAAAGCGCTATATAAATGCAATCCATTATTATTATTATTATTATTACTTCCAAGTTTATTTTCCCGGGTAACAATTAAATCATAATTAATAAATAATTGAGCTACACATCTCCTCTGCTGATGTACTATAATTATTACACAGCAGTGCAGGTCAGGTTTCATTATCTGCTTTGATGTCCTTTACCTCTCACGTCTACACTAGCCTTCAGTCTTCCTTCCCGCTCGCGTGCTTCTGTTAGCAACTCACTCTCTGCTTGTTTACCTGTCAGTGTATTCATTTCCTAAAACGCCGGCTCCTTTCTGTCCACCCGGCCGTCTCCTTCTGCTTTTATACACACACATCATCACTCCCTCAGCCTGTCGACCTCTTTCTGTGTCCTCTTCATCCGTCAAGCTCTCCCTCCTTATTTCCCATCTGCCTGTTTTACCATCTGTCTCCACCTAACTCCTCTGAGCTGGCTGCTTGCCGAGCATTGAGTGTTTAGCCTGAGTCAGTGGCATTACATGATGCAGTAGCTGTTATCAGCCCGCGTCCTGTCTGCCTGACGTCTCTGTATCTGAACGAGTTCATATTCACTGCGCTGTCCTCTCGAGTTAAACAAGTTCGCGTAAACACATAAGACAATCCGCACCGAAGTGTGAAAGTTTAGACTCATTCACTTTGAGAACCTGCTCAATGTGCAGATGACTCCAGCGCTCTGATTTCATCAACACAACAGCTGGAAAAAAAGAGGAAGAAACTTGAAGAGGAATCAGATGAAAACATAAAAGCAAAAAGCTACTTCTACTATCTAGAAAAATGCCATTTCTGAGCATTTTCCATAGGCTATATATAAAAGACAGATGCAGCCATCCTCACATTAACACTGTCACTTTAAAATGTGACAAAGAGCTTTATGACCGTAATCATTTTGCTTCTCTGAAGCCAGATGCTACGAGTGAGTGGTGAAAGTAACTGAGGAATTGAGGGCGCTGTGTTGTTATCAGCAACCACAGTAAGGGTTTAGACACAGAGGATAGTGAGCAGATTGGCGTCTATTGGATTGTTTTAATTGAACTAGTTTCTGCATTCATGGTAATACATGGACATGTGTATACTTTTTTAGCCTCAGTTTCATCTGTTTACCTTATGAACGCAGACATAGAATTCTTAATATGAAACCTAAAATCTTTTGTTTCTCTGTTTTATTTCTATCAATCGCTCAAGCCACACCTGCTCCCATTGAATCCAGGGGATGAAGTGCTTTATATTCTGAACAGCAAGTTTGTTTGAGGGAAAACAAGGATTCGCAAAGAATTGCATCATTTGTTTGACTGACAGCTAAAGCAGCACGATATAATAACCACGTGAGATCAAAGCTCCCTCAGATGTACGCTGCCAAAATTCAGTCACGCTAACCTATAGTTAGCACAGGAAGGTGTTGGGTTTTTTTTTTTCCCCCAAATTAATCTCAGTTTAGACAACATTATAATGAGAATAATTTAGACATCTCACTGACCTGAAGGTAAGGATACACACCAAAGCAAATGCAGACACTCTATAAGGAGACAGGCTCAAACACGCACAGTCATTCCCTATGGCAGCTAATTAAATTCACATTACACATGCCTTCACTGCTTTACAGGCACGCAGCATACTTTAGCCTGTACTTTGAAGAATAATTAAATACACCTGGTGAAAGATTAAAAAATATAATTATACTATAAGGTTGCCCTTTAATCCTCAAAAATGCAAACACTTAAATGACTATATGCTCCTCTGTATGCAAACAGACTGTTCATATGAATCTCAGTATAACTATAGTTAATTTTTCTGACCAATACAGTGACCTGCATATGATCATTTCCACCCATTTGTTCATTTAATTATGTTTTTAGATTATTATATACAAAACCATCCGCTCACTGTTTCCCTAGAAAAGCGTGCTGCTTTTAAGAGAACAGACACTGTTTCCGTGGTGATGCCAAGTGGGTTTGCATGTGACTAGGTGAAGTGTGATGTTTGAGCCCTTTGGGTGTTGAGAGCATGCACAAATAGATACTAATCTAATCTCACCGGGCTAAAATTAGCTCATTCGGGGGACATGGTCAACAGACTGCCGATGGCACGATCGAGATGATCGGAGCTGTACAGCTGTTTGCCCTTTCAAAATCTCACAGATGGCAGTAGAGACAAGACCGGAATACAAACAGAGCTCCTGTGGCTCATCTTTGGGGTCTATGGTCATTTACATATGTTTGTAGAGTCTGCGTCAGCTACTGCAATAATTAATGTTTACCACAAAGATCTTCAGGAGTTGCACTGTTTTTTGGGGTGTTTTTTTTAACTGAATGAAACACTTGAAGTGACAGAGGTGACTGCAGGTTATTCATTTGAGTAGAGAACACAAATTACTCTATAGTACCCTAAAGTGGCCTTTGTCAAGGTAATGCTTGATATAGTCAGGTAACTTAATCATTTCTTTAACTTGTTAGCACCTTCCTGTAGTCTACCTACCTTCAGGTATTTGTAGCTAAATATATAAATACATAAATACAAATAAAATACATTTAAATACATTTAAATTCAATTATTAATAATAATGACAAGCTGAAATAATTATTTCCTATATGACTTTATCAGTCCATCACATTTCTTTTGGCCCACTCCTTCCAATGTTGCTTCACTTCATTAAGTCCTGCAGGCATTAGTTTATGCACGCCTCTCTTAGGGCCAGCCTTTCATTCAGGCTGAAGTCTGGGCTTTGGCTGGGCCACTGCAGCACCTTGATTCTTTTCTTTTTCACACACACTCTGTTGTATATCTGCTGCTGTTCCTGAGATTTTTGTTCTGCTGAATGACCCATTTTTTCCTTAGCTTTAGCTGTCAGCCAGATGGCTTCACATTGAACACTTTGGTATACAGAGGAGTTCATCATCAGCTCAATAACTGCAAGATTCCCAGATTGTGTGGCTGCAAAACAAGCCCAAATCATCAAACGAAGATTGACAACAGCCCTAAATGTTTCCCACTTGTGAATAATCTTTCTCACTCAACTTCAAATTGTTTTGAAATTACTTTATAAGCCTTCCCAGATTATTGCTGATGTTTTTCCTCCTTGGCATTAAAACAGACCTGAATGCTCCAGATGAGCAAGCTGCCAAAACCTGCACTTTTATAGAGGTGGGCACATTTGCTCATGATCAGTTAATCAAGCACATTTCATTAGCAGAACCTGTCTGCTACTTACCCTCTTAATTCCTATGTAAGCAGCATGGATGCACTTTCACAGAGTCCTATGCAAACATTGTTTTGGGTGTTTGTTTTATTCTTCTCTCTAACTAAACAGTTTGACCTCTTTCTGTTAACATATATGTGATAAAAGACCATCACTCTTCTTGAATTAGAAAAAATATAAATATTGCAAGGAAAGCCTTAGGTGAGAGCTCTTTGAAGCATGTGGGGGGAAAAAATGAGTAGCACCTTGCATTTTGTAGGAGCACCTAAAATAATCTTACTGTTTATGCAGAATGCTGCTAATGTCACATTATAGCAACCATAAAAACCATAACAAATAATGAGAGTTTTTAGTTAATTTAACTACAAAATAATAAGTAAAAAAAAGCATAAAATATAGCATGACATAGGAATAGTTATGGAATAAATAAATAACATTAAAACTCTACTGCATTAAAGTAGTTTGTTACATTTCTACTGCTCCTATCCATGCTTTCATTCACTCGTCTCATTTTTGCTGCAGGACACGCGTCACAACACCAGATGCTAAAGGAAAAATGAAACCCCAGCAGGTTTGATTAAACAGCAGAATCGGATGTTCTGATAATGAGAATGGAATATCGGCATCACTCATGATATTTTAGAAAATGCCTCTTATCAGTGTTACCCAATCCTTAATTCCCCCGTAGAGAAGCAGGTCAGACATTTGTTATGTCACGAAACATGCAACGCCCTGCAGTGAACTCACTGGTTCTCAGTAGTCAGTGTTCACGAAGGTACCCTACATATGCCATGTCAGTTTCAGGCCAGCAGCACAAAGCAGCACAGATTAAGTAAAAGAACAATGGTTATGTAAAGACTAAAAGAATTAGCGTGAAGAAACTCACAACTGCTTTATGGGAAGAAAACAAACAAGAGCATCATCTTCTGACGCCTCTTTCTGCTCTGCATGTGTTCGATCGTCTTGAGTCAATACTGATATCCGACACAGGCAGTCCTCCACTCTGCCTCCAACCTTTGTCTAAGTCATGTTCTGCACCCATGTTCCCTTCCTGCTGCTTAAAACCTGACAAAAAATACACATGGATGTGGGAACCAGCTCTGTTCTTGTTGTGTTTTCATTCCAGCCTTGCCAGAATGAGTGTAACACTCTAGCAAGTCATAAAAAATAAATAAATAAAAACATTCCCTGATATTTTCTTGGTTTCGGATCTTTGAGGCAGATATACAACATGTTCAAACCTACCTCAAATTTACCTCAGGGTGATATATTGATTAAAGTGGAACAGAGCAGGGTAAATAAAAAATGTAAAGTATTTATTTATTTGAAGTTCTTCTCAGTAGGTGATGAAGATACCAGCAAAACAAAAACTACAAAGTCACCTTTTCAGCTATAAACTATCCCTGACAACGCAGAGGAGGCTACTTCTGATTTGTCAGAATGAGCTAAAAAAAAACAAAAAAACAACAACAACAACAACAAAAACCACACCCATTAGGGCAATATAACGTCAAGTCAGTATAATGTCAAAAGCAATCTTGCCAAATCGGGCCAAACTCTGAAATGTCACTCCTAAGTCTCCGACAATGGCAGCTGTGGATGAGGTTGATTTTGATAGTGTTATAATAAGCTCTGGTACAGTGCATTGACATATACAGCTAAAGTGTTGCTGCGACATTTAACTAAACATTGCAAAGTGTGAATGTAATATTTCTTAATATTTTCTAAATTGTCAGAGCAACATGCCTCACCCGATGATGAATTTCTCATTTTAATTTCCCCTTGCAGCCCTTTATAAAAGATTATAAATGCATCATAATCATCCAGCCGCGACTCTAAGATGGCTTGAAGGTAGATCTAGTGAATGAGTACTGAGCACCCTAACTGAACTCGAATTTACTGGTTATACATCATTTATTCTGAATTAGACTGTTGAAGTCTTTGTGTGCTGCACAAAGTGACAATCTCAGTGATTAATAATGAAATACTAAAAACCGCAATTCCTCCAATGGCCACTTGAGGCTCCAAAAGTGAGTCAATTTGCTTGTTAAATGCAAAGCTAACACCATTAACATCATGTTTCTAGCCTGATATGCTACAATAGAGAGTTTAACCCTTCATAACAACTTTGAGTGGCGTAACTGATTTCATTGGTCGATGGCGCCGATCAGCATCACCTTCACTAACTGGAGTGATTCTAAAAGACCTCTCGACATCATTTGTGCTGTTGGTGGCTTCCAACACATTCTCACTCCCAAAGCGTAACATTTTACACTAGGTGACAAATCGTCTGTATATTACGCTTCCGGGCACCCAACACGTCCATATATCACGAGATCGGAAAAATGAGGAAACATGAGAACTGATGAATGTGAAGAATGAATCTACACATGTACATTTGTTTTACTTAAATTGCTTTGAAAAACACTATCTAACGTCATTAAAGTGCTGGGTAAGGTTAGGGATAAGGTAAGGGTTAGGGCTGGAATACATGGCTGGAACGTGTATTACCGCGGGAGC
>NW_005187490.1:1183597-1195308 GCF_000239375.1 Pundamilia nyererei
CTGTATGGCTATCTTACAATGAATAATCGATTACTGTGTGTCAGTATGTATGTACAGCACTTTAGCTGTAAGTGCAAAAAATAACTAAATGGATAAAAGTGTATTGAGTGTATTATGGATGCACTTACGCTCAGCGATGACCAGCGGTGGGTAGAACAGAAAGTACCCCACCAGCTCAGCAGTGAGCTGGTTAAGAAGACTGCTGGAAATTGTCCCGTTAAGTATTGAATCCTGATTTTTCACCACATACACCAGAGTGACTGAGGGGGAGTCAGGCTCCTGGGAGACACTCTGGATCTGAGGATAAACACACAAGCACAAAATACATTTTATTTTTATTTGAATCCGCCTGTCAAATATGGTACACTATGTGCCCCATAGTCATTCTAATATTTGTCATATTAGAATGACTTCAATACTTTATAGCGGGCACACAAACAGCCAGCTACGGCTGCATGTATAATTCAAATATTTCTGCTGAAATATCTAAGCGTATCATGCCAAATGTCAAAAATCCACATAAAGAATGCATACCAGAGCTTCAGACACAGTATTACACTTTGAGTGAGCACAATATAATAAGACCTAGGTGGTGCTGTGAACCTTATGTGAATGAGTCACCGTAAACGAGTGGATGGCAATACAAGGTACGAGGGATTCCCATCACATTCCTCCATGAGTGTTAATATTTCAGAGGATAAATTATGAATGGAGCCTATATATCTGTCTCTTCATGCTGAGACCTACTTCTGATTGTGATGGTGTGTGCATGTGCAGTATATCCTGCATTCATGAGGGTACATTGACAGATGGAGAGAAAGAGACAGGAAATAAGAAAGAGGAAAGAAGAGCTTCAAAAAATAAAAATAAAACAGCATTGCACACAAATGAGCTTTGATTGTGCCTCCAGTTGTTTAACAAAACAGCTATTTTCTTCTTTATTTTTTTAAATTGCTGCAAAACTGTCTGACCTTTTATACCAGGCAATTACCACAGAAAACACAAGAAACACACGCCTGAAATAAGGTATTCTGACTAGTTATAGAGTGGATACAATCAAGAAAGCTTGTTTTCTGGTAAGTGACGAGAATTTGACTTTATTATTCATGTAAACCTTCTCAGCATGCAGCATGCAAATACTGCTTATTTGTCCGTCTGTTTTTTCTAATAAAAAACGCCCCACACAGCACCTCAACAGTGAGTGTGTTGTAGGTCTCCAACACTTTGTCCTGAGCTTCATCAAAGGCGTTCTCCAGCCTCTGCTCCAACATCTGAACAAAACTGCAGGAGTAGATGTTGTCTGTCGGGCCAACAAACCTCAACACTGGAAAACAAACCATAAAAAACAACAACATTATTTATAGACTGCAGTTTTAAAAACCTACAAAGTTTGACAATGTTCCCTTTTTTTTTTTTCGTGAACCGGTGGTAAGATGCTTTAAAATTTTTCACTTTATGGGCAGTTAGCTCAGCAGGATGAGACAGAGAAATGGCTCGGGAGCCTGGGAGCCTCTTCCAGTGCAGATAGCTTTTTTACTCCTCTATCAATCAAGTGTATTTCATTTTGCTCTCGTCATTAAAAGGATAAAATAAACCAATTATTGAACAAAAACTCTTTAGTTTGAAAGTCAGACACATTCATATTTATTATAACTGATTTATGGGTGGCAACCTTGTGTCCAGTGCCTCTAATGCCATACTCTGGTGATTTCTTTAGCAGAAACCTACGTATTCAGGTACCAGCTCCAAAATCTGGCTCTTCAGATAACAGACTTTCATTTAGAGTTTAATCTGTTGTCATGGCAATGTTGTAGCTACAAATTGAATTACTGCACCACAAGAATCATGGAAAGAGAAATAATTTAAAAACTCTTCAGCAATCCACTTCATCACGCTGCATCTAGAATCTGTATCTGGGGCTGTGGTTTAGGCATTAGTGCCCTATATAAATGTCGGTGTGATCAATAAACCTAAGCAGTGAGACACAGAAAGAGGATTATCGTCACTATCTAGAATTAGAACAACTGAAAATAGTATTTCTATGTTAGCGTCACACAGTCCTGCACCGAGGAGGCACAGGGTAAGCAATATTGAGTCTATCAGATTACAGCAGATGTTATTAATGTTGTCGCCCTCTGTTCTCGCCTTGCACTCTTGTCTTTCTTTGCTGTTTTAAAAAAAAATAAAGCTCTGTAGCGACTGGGATAGGAGAGGTGGAAAAATATTCTGACCTAAATTCAAATGCTGTGATGCTTATGAGTGCGGGCTACATCTCTCAAAAAAAGAAAAAAAACACTACATCATTCACTGGTGTCTTAGCCTGCAACACTGTGCAGGCGCAAACACTGCTGACCCAGTTGGTAATCTTATGTAAATGGATCTGTGGCTGCTAAATTGGCATATACTATACATTTATGGATTAAAGCTGTACAACACAGAAATGGCTTTTAATTTCTGCTTCAAGTGCCTACTCCACATCCAGGAGTAGATACAACAAACACAGCAAACATCACTACAAGTGCTAAAGTGTGGGAATTGGCAGAGAGCTGTAGTTGTTTTTACAGAAAACGTGAAAGCCAAAAAATAGATGTTCTCAGTCGCTTAAAGCCACTATGTAGGGTTCATGAACATACACTAAATACACTAAATAGTCATAAAGGTTTTCATAAAGACACTCATCATTGCATATAAAAGAAATCATATCTTAAATGAATAATTCTTACAAAGCTGGCCAGTTTGCCCATTTACAGTCATGAAATACAGAACAAGTAGCTTTAACTGAAACTGTGTGTCTGATGAGACTGCTGAGAAAATGTTTTACATCTAATTAGTTGCTAATGCAAAAGTGTACATTAGATAAACAGCAGTCAAAGTTGTAATTAACACTAAAAACATTTTTAAAGCAAAACCATATTGGGAGCTTGTTTCCAAAGATTTTTGCACATTTTTGCAAATAATTTTATTAATTAGAAAGGAACAAAAAGATGTCGCATACATACCAAAAAATGTATGCACAGATAAAAATGCACAGAGATTTGTATAAAATGTACAGAGATATGTATCACTGTACACAAAGCTTAGGAAAAAACTGCAATAACATGATTGGTATTTTTTAGTTTCTACGGCAGGGGGATGGATTAAACCACTATTTTACATGGAAAAATGCCTTCTCTGCCCATTAACAACTACCATCTTCAGCCCGTGAAACAATATTACCTCAGCGAAATGAAGAGAATTTCAGAGGTGATCATTATTCTTATCCTCCCCGTTATTAATATGTTTCTTTTTCATGAATGCAAGTTTAAGAAAAGGATTAATTATAGACAGTAAATTGTCTTTCCTTCTTTTCTTGGGAGAAATAAATCTCTCTCTTATTAGCTTCTCTTCATTAGTTCCATAAAACCGGAGCTGAATTTAAAATGCTTCTTGATGATCGGGCCCCATCATTTCTTAAAGACCTCATAATATCACGTCATCCCAATAGAGCACTTTGCTCTCTTACTTGTGATTCTTGGGGTTTCCAGTGGAACCAGCTCCCAGTTTGGATTCGGGAGACAGACACTCCTTCTGCTTATAAAATGAGGCTACAAAGCTTATAGTTAGGCTGGATTCAGTGACCCTGTACAGTTCCTTAATTATCCTCGGGTTGCTGGGATACTTTCCACGATGCACTGAGAGTTCTTCTTCACCACTTTTGCCATATGCTTGCTAATAAGAAATCATCTGACTGTGGAGGGTCTTAACTTTACAACATAAAGTGGCTAAAGGTGCCTGCTGTTATGCAGTGCTGCTATATAAATACAACTGAACTGAAATTAATAATATAATTAGTGATACCAATACAAAAGTACCAAATTCTACAGATTTAAAAAGTACAATACTTATTTTTTAAGGAAATCTAATCTGTGCATGTATATTTTAACTAACAATTCAATAATTGCATTCATTGTCCTACTTTTGCTCCCATGAGGTTTCGATGTGTGTCTGGGTGGGCATGCTGAAATGTGTTTTTTTAAGAGGCTTACCAGGCTGTCTAAATGAATGGAGCAATTTGCCTTTGCTCTGCAGTCGTGGAAGTTTGTATGGGATTTAGGGTATCAGAGAAGAGTAAAGGAGAGCAGACATGTAATCAAAATTTTCTAATTTTGACTCAGCTCTACTCTTCCTCTGTGTCCTCCTCCCTGCGTTCTCTCTCCCTCCCTTTCTCTACACATCTTTAACTTCTGCTATCCTCTCATACTCCACCTCCATCGCCAGATCCTAATCAAGCTGGTGCTGTGAGAGCCGCTTGAGTAAAACTGCTCCATCATATCTCATTTTTTTGTTTGCTTTCATCACCTGTTTTCAGCTGCAGGTGAATATTTGGAGCAGGCACCCAGGTTGCCACGGGAACCAGAACAGCCTTAACCAATGGCGTGTGCTGCCTGATGTCCGACAGCAGCTTGTCAAAACCGTAAACATTCAGGGCTCTGACAACCATGGCAGAAATGTAGACAGTTTTCCCGTTGGTCACGTAGTATCCCAGCGTCACGTTGTGGGGGCTGCAGTCATCGTGTTCCACCTGTGACAGGGATGCAGAGGAGAACAATACAGGTTGGAGTTTGTTTTTTAAACTACATTTATATCTGTATTTCAAGGCAGACTGTCTTTAAAGCATTGTTTACCTAGTGGATTTGTGTCCTCATTTTAAAGCACACACACTGCAAAGAACTGCAGAAACCATATCAGAGCAGAAATCAACTCTACCAGGTGACACAAGCTTAGAAAACTACACTGTACACCAAGCATCTTTGTCTGATCCATGTTGTTCTCAAGCGATGGGCTTCAAATATAAATGTATCAGACTATGAATACTTATAATCCTGGCATTTTTTTTAAGTCAAATCTGACTCAAGGGAATTTTATAGCTTGAGCCCTCACCAGTCATGAATCTGACGAACCGTGTCCCGGAAAAACACACACAGACAACAATCGGCGGTGAGTCAAGGCTTGTATTTCTGGAACTATACACCGCCCACTTTCCTCTACCTTTAACCACACTGAGCTGCTGTAGCTTGTGTTACTATGGCGTCTTCCTCTTTCTTCATCCTTCTTTTTCCTCTCCTCTTTTCCCTGGCTTCCCCGGCTAGTCCATTTCTCGAAAATAACACATCCTTCTTAGTGAAACTGTATCTCATTAACCTTCTCTCCTACTCTTATCCCCTCTACTTTCCATGCAAACAGAAACGAAAGAAAGTTCACACAGTTTTTCAAACTATAGCTACCTGCCATCTTTGTTTAAGCCCTTTTCTGTTTTAAGTTCTCGTCAAAGCTTTAGCCCCAGTTTCTTCTTTAGTTTTTAATTATACTCAGCGACACATTACTTTATTCCAGCACCCTACCTTTGGGTTTTGCATATCATTAGAAAACAAAAAAGAGCTTTTGAAGCTCTCATTTTAAGGGCTAAAATGAAGAAGAGTGGGAAAGTCAAAGTATTTCTTGCAGATATTATGTGCGGTTGCAGGAACAGACTGGTTGTCCTCATGTCCTCCCGTGTTACGGCTGGTTTCCTGGCTACAAGGAAAACAAGTGAAAGTCAACTCGATCCTGTGACGCAATCTTCTAACCATAAGCACTCTGTAACTGTCAGCTTGTTAGCTTGTATTCTTTGTTTTGCCCACCTATTTACTAAAGAAGCACACAAACTATTAATGACTCATTTATGGAGATTCCAGTACAGTAGCTGAAAAAGCAATTATGTTAAAAGACATGGTTCAATGACACAACATATTAAATGTAACCTGCAAGTTAATTTCATGCTGTTTGACAATCCCTGCCCACGCTGAAGCAATGTTTCGCCTGCGTATCACTGCTTTTAAAGATCTGTTTCCTTCCTCTTGTTGTTGCTATTGTCAAAGGACTGATCCTGACTGCCAAATAATAGCTTACGTTATCTGATGGATAGGATGAAAACTCAGGAGATTGAGGTTGTGTGTATGTGTTGCAGGAGGGTTAGATGAAAGTGGACTGCAGCTTTGAGATACTGAGTCACTCCAGCGTGAGCTCACAAACAACTGGATAAAAATAGAAAGAAAAAAAAAAGATGAAGACAGACAGACAGCAAGATGAAGGGAGGCAGGTGGACAGACAGAGCCGGGCAGGCCCAACAGGCGTACAAACAGACAAGTGAGACAGACAGGTTGGCAGAAAATCAATCGACTTAAACCCAGGGAACAATCAGATTGGAGGGAGACGGAGAAAGGGAGCAATATGAGAAATGTAAACACTGAGAAATATGCAAAGGAAACAAAAGTCAGAACAGAGACATGATACAGAAAAAAAAACAGCAGAATGGGAAAATTATGTGAATGAAAAAAACGTAATAGCTCATTCTTAATTTGTTTTACATTGTAGCGCATGTGAGAGCGAGAGACAGTACAAGGGTGCGTAATAACCTCTGAGTAAACTGCCTCGATATTCAGCAGGTCATAACAATTCAGACTCAACCACAGTCTGCATTAGTCACCTCTCTAGCACCCTTCATGTGAATCCTTATGAAGTGAATGAGGAGGAGCATGCGATGAAAAGTATTGTAAACTGATGACACACTCACATATAGAATATCTGAGCACACATGAAGAGCAAAAATCATGGCAAAACAGAAACACAACAAAAAGATTTGACTGCAGCATTGCAGCGTGGTCCTTTTAAATATAATTTATAGATCTACAAAATTTCTTCTGCAGTATTAAATGCACTAGAAGATTAATAATGTGTATGCAAAAAACTTGTATTAGCCTTAATAGCCATTTTATTTGCTTCTGACATATGTCTTCTAGCCACTTATCCATTGCTGCTGTGGTCTGATCTTTCTGATCTAATTAGCAATAATTAATTATTGTGAATTGCTCGAAATACAAATTATTAGTTGAGCATACTAGTGTTAGCTGCTAGCTTAGCACCCTCTGATCACTACTGGCTCCAAAAAAAGATGTTTGATGCTTCAAAATGTCCAGAAAACAACGCTAGATATGTCCATCTTTTATGTACAGTGTTTGGTAGTTATGGGCTGGTCAGCTGTGTTAGTATGAGGGGGCGGAGCTCTGAGCACAGATTCGTCATAGAGAGACATGATGTCATTGGAGCTTCCGTAGTTTGCCACACCACGACGATTCCCACAGTGAAACCCTTTACTTTGCTATCAGAGAACCAGGGATTACAGGAAGTAACCCAACATCATTGTTTTTATGATTTTTATTATGTTTTTGATCTTTACCAGTAATAATTTAACAAATGCGTTGCCATTATTGACCTTTTCTTTTAGACCCTTATTACACAAACAGATGTCTGTGGTTACAGTAATGGCAAAAAGGAAAAAAAGCGCAGCCTCTTCGGTCACCTTGAATGAAGCTGAACTAAACTTCAAGGGAGTTTGAGCTTTTAGGAGGGGGCTGAAAGCACACAGTTGGTTCTTTTCAGAGTCCCTTTAGGAAACAGCACGGCAGATCGTCCCCTTCCATCTCACCTTATCCTTCACTACATCCATTAATTTTGTCTGTGCTCTTTCTCTTCTCGTGTCTGGCAGGACACCCTTTCAACATCCTTTGCCCAGAATATCCACTTTCTCTCCTCTGCACACCTCCAAACGATCTCATCTCCAGTTTGAACTCCTGTCTTTTCGTTCATGCCACAGTCTCCGAAGCATACATCATAGCATGTATCACCAGCATCTTGTCAAGCTTCTCCTTCACTCTTCTGCTATCTTTATCACTGCTGACACTCATCTTCATCGACTCCGCCCTGACTCCACTCTCTTCTTCACTTCATATATTCATTGTAACGTCCATCTTCCTCTCATTCACACACATGTATTCTGTCTTGCTTCTAATGACTTTCACTCCTCTTCCTCTGCCACCTGATTCCTACTTTCACTGCAGATCATAATGTCATCTGCAAACATTATAGAGCTCTCTGTCCTCCTCTATCAACCTGTCCATTACCACTGCAGACAAGAGGGGGCTTGGAACAGATCCCTGATGTAATCCCACCCCACCTTGAACCAATTTCTCACTCCTTCCACATACCTCCCCACCGTGTTGCTACCCTCAGACATGTCATACATGAAAAACCAGTGAGCGGAGCTTATAGAAAAAGAAGAAGACGATGATGAAGAAACACTGACCTGTGCATAAACAGTGGAGTCATTCAGGGCTCTCTGCAAGGCATGACTCAGACCTTTGGAGAGGTGATGTTTCAGTATGAGGTCTAAGCGGTTCCTGCGCAGCTCAATAGATAACACTGTGAAGATGAAAAAATGTAATTAGTTCTCAATCACCGTGCACTATGTCTTCATATGTGCACATTTACATAATTTTTATGCTTTAATAAATCTATCAGCACTGCTTCTGCTGTAAACTTAAAGTATACTTACTTATATATCATGAACAAGCTCAAGTACTATTAAAAGCTTTAAAAAAAACCACAGCATCGCTGCTATGTGCAATCAAAGGCTCACTAATGTGTGATGTGTGGCTTTTTATATTTGTTAATGGGGAAAGGCTGTACTTACTTTTATCCAAGTTTTAATTAATTTGTGCACCTCTACTGACATGTTGGCCACATAATAGGCACTTTCTGCCTGACTCTCAAATGCGGCATTTTGTGTGCATTCATTATTACTTCATTATTTTTTCTGGAAGATAAGATGGTAAAGTCTGCCTGTACTTAACACTGAGTGTACTTTATGTAATTTAAAGGACATGCAGTACCTAGATTATTTTTATGAGAGCTCTCTGATGTCCTAGCCATTCATCTTACTAGCTTTACTTATTCTTCCTCATCTTTCACACAGTTTCTATAAATGTTAAGAAATTCATCATTATCTCATTATCGCTTACCGGTGATGTTTTGGTTTCTTACCTGTTCTAACCCAAAACTTTTCAGTAATGTTGCATGGCAGAGGACTTTCCTCTGCACTGGTACTAGATGGAGGAGGAGGTGGAGTAGTCTGGATGAACACAGTGGTAGCAGGCGCCTTTGTTGTTGTTGTGGTAGAAGTAGTAGTAGTGGGAGCTGTAGTAGTCGTGGTAGCCATGGTGGTAGTAGTAGTGGGCTCAGGGGTGGTAGTGGTAGTAGTTGTGGTGGTGGTGGTGCTGGTGGTAGTAGTCGGGGGAAGAGTAGTAGTAGAAGCAGTAGTCGGGGCAGGTGTGGTTGTTGTAGTGGTTGCAGGTTGAGTTGTTGTGGTAAGTCTGATGCTTGTTGTTTGCTGCGTAGTGGTTGCAGCACTGGTATTTGGCGATAACGTTGCATTGTTCCCAGTGGTTGCTGCCTGATTCATCATATCATCGGTGGTCACAGTAAGAGTGGTCGTTAAGGGTGTTGTTGTAGTTACTGTTGTCAGCTGAAGACTGTCATTGGTCACAGTGTCCTGGCTTGTGATGTGTGTAGCCATGCTGGATTCTGGTGGTGTTTGTGCTCTTGCAGTTGTGGGGAATGGTAAAGTTGAGCTGGTAGTGGGAGACAGAGGCATCTTTATGGTGGTGGTGGTTGTTGTGGTGGCCGGACGCCGTGAGGCGTTTCTGGTGCGCACAGGTGCGGTGGTGTTCCACTGGTGGGTGGAGAAAGGGCTGGTGACATTGGCAGGAAGTGTGACATCATGGTCACCCACTGTGGACAGGAGTGATTCGGGAACTGTAGGGAGATCCCAGGCCGGCAGGCTGCTCACTGAGTCCTCTGTAGGGCAGAAAACATGAAAATCAGTCATAATAAAGGATTTCCAGAGACTCTGAATATAAAAACTACTCAGCCTTTTTTCGGATTTAAATGGAGCACAGCATTAGTTCAGCTAGTTCATCTCAAACAGGGTACACAATTCAAGCTGCAACAATTACTACAGATCTGCAAGCCACTTTGTGACCCACCACTTCAGCACTTCCTTTCACGGTATTTCTAACTTAAATGAATGCTGTGTCTGACGTCAGTGATGCCTGCTTTGTTCTGTTTGGGGGTCTTGCTTTTTCCCACCCCCACTACAGTTTTCCCATGTGTGCACAGCAAAGGATGGAGAGGTCCATAAACAATGCCAGTGTGCTGCATACAGAAGTATCGCTCATCTGTTGATTATAGTGGTCCTGAATGAACCATACATCTTATATTAGGTCAAACATGAACTGCAGAAAGATAAGACACTTGAAAGTATTGGTGCTATTTTTGGTATTTTATATCATCTGCTGACCTACATACAGCGTATGCAATATACAACATAAGAGACTACAGGCTGATAGCAAACACTAATGCAGCTACACTTGTCTTTGACCTGAATCTGTAATATTTGACTCTTAAAAAGTGTAAACACAGTTTTAACCTACTCATACCACACCTATATGTATATATGCAAAGACCCCTGAGCAACCAAGTTTAGAGCAATGTCTCTTAAATCCTCATTAAAGCACTGCCATAGGGGTATTTAAACCTAAATAAAGTGATGCAAAGGAACCAGTTGCCTGATAATAGCAAACCAGCAAGAATCAGTTTTCACTTTTGTCATGAATGAAGAAGATGAGGAGGTTTTTGTCCAATTGAAAGCACTTAGATGGACTGCATGATAGTTTCAATTTTGAATGGGAAATAGAAATCCAATTATAAAATGTGAACCAGAGAGGCATTTTAATGAAAGGGGTTTGTTTAATCCATCTACATACTGATGCGAGACGCATATTGATGAGTGTAGAGGAAGCTAAAGTAAACAAGAGCCAGGCGATCAATGAACCTTCTCAGACCAAGCTGCGGATTCATTCTTATCAACACCTGACGACTTCAAATATTGTGCTTGTTATGTGACACAAAACTCTGAGCAACAGGATATTAGCTTTCTGCTCACTCGTTGATCAGAAGCTAAAATATATGTGAAGGATTTACCTTGCTGATGTCAGCGCTATAGATGATGATGGCATGACAGGAAGCAGGGGAGATACGAAGGTGATGAAATAGGACAGGACATGAAGGATGCTGATGATGATAAAGTTGCTGACAAAATAGTGAGGGCGATGATGGGATGATGAAGATGATGCGCCTAAGTGGCTGTGATGATAGCAATGCTGAAAATTACAATTTGATGAAAGTAGTTAAGAATGACGATTCATAAAAGATGACATCAAAGCCCATTTCGCTGTGTGAAAGTGTGCTGTAGGCTTAAAAAAAACAAAAGCTGAGCAAAATTAGCTGACTGTTTGCTATTCACTTATTATTGCCACAATAGGCCTCTGTGCAATGACGTAAGCAGAGTTAATGCATGCAATTATTCAATTAGGGGGAGCAATTAAATTCCACAGTCCCTGCAATCAGGTGATCACATTAAAGCAGTCTCTTTATGATTACTTTTCACGGGATGCCAAATACAATACTACATTGTTGTGCATGATCGTTCAGTGGCACATAATCCTCAGAGGAGTCTTGCTATTCAGAAAGGTGAGAAACTGCTGAGACAATTTGCAAGTCACACACACAGCTCCACACACGTTTAGCTCCAGTAGCTAAATGTTGGTGGGTGGTAGGGTTGCCAACCGTCCCTTAAAATACGGAATCGTCCCGTATTTCGAAACAAAAGTACACGTCCCGTATTGAGCTAAAAAGGGACGCACTTTGTCCCGTAATACAGTGAGAATCAAAAGTAGTCTATAAATGTTAATGGAATTAACGCTTTGTTTGAAAACATAATTCCCAGCCCCTCTCCT
>NW_005187490.1:1196646-1207380 GCF_000239375.1 Pundamilia nyererei
TTTCACATGTGTTCATATCACAAAGAATAGAATATGCATCTACTTAAATCAACTTCAAGTCAAATGGTTAAAAAAATAATTTCACACACAAAAAAAAGAGCTACCACACTGGGAAGGGTGAAGACAACTGGGTTGCCCGGCCCTGGCCACGAGGTGTCCCTTATTTATTTTTCAGGGAGTTGGCAACCCTAGTGGGTGGGTAACAGTGTGATCCTATTTTATGTTAGTTTAAAATTTGGCCGGAGTCAGAGGGTCAAACAGCTTTGTTATGCTAGTATAAATAGTATGCTTCCTGCCTCTCTAAGCAGACTATATAGACTGCATGGGTTGTTTCATTTCATTCTTTTAACTACACTGAAGTGATACCAGAATCCTGAGGGTCAGGCTATAGTATGAAACATCCACCCAAACTAGCATTTTTCATTATGTAGCATGAACCACAGCAGATGAATTATACTTTGTATACAGGACACTGTTGCATTGCATGTAACCCATGAACCAGTGTTTGGAGCAAAAACAGGCCCAGATTTCTTGTTAACAGCAGTGGATCTTAGATGAAAGCTAAGCTAGCAGGCTAATTAGCTATAACTAGTTAGCCACTTAATGCTAATTCAAAAATCTTAGAACCGATTAATTTAATGGGAAAAAAAACTAAATGTATTTTAGCTTATATCATGATGTGTATGCAAATCAATGCTTACTGAAAAAAACATTTTTTATATATTTAAACTAAAGTTATTTTTTAACTGTATGTATTATATTTGTAGGAGAAATGACGAAAGCGAAGATGAAGACAGTACAGTTCATCTCAGTTATGTTTCCTCAAAATTGCATTGCTCCCTGTTGTACTTGAAGTCTAACCACTACTTACCAAGATAATTAGTGAAAAATGCTCATGCTGATGAACACACAATTTCATCAACTCCTTACACTGTTTCTCTTGTTTTTCCTTTTTAGGAAGAAACTATTTTTTAGTCAGCAGTGTCTAGTTATGGTTGCTAACACGTAATTGTAAAAATGTGAAACATATTCAAATGGCAGAAATATTACATACCAATGGTGGGGCTACTGTTGCTGTTGGAGTAGTTAGTGTTGACAACAAGCACAGATATATTCTGTGATCCTGCTGTGTGACTGTCTTGTAGTGTACTAGCTGGAGAGGAGGAGGATGTGGAGGAAGAAGGCAAAGAGGATGCTTTTGTCGTAGAGGAGGAGGTGGCTTTGGCCGATGATGAAGAGGAGCTTTTGGTCCAAGCAGCTTTAGACAGCAGCCCTAAAGGTTTTCCAACCACTGGAGCCTGCAGCTCTGCTGTCTCTGCCAGCATGGTTAGGACAGATGAGAAAGCTGCCTGCTCTCTTCTTTCCTCTCCATCTGTCTGTAGCCTCCGCTGCCCCAGCCAGGGAGCTGTGTCCCCAGGCATGCTCGGCAGGTCTTCCCCTTCTGTGTCTACGGGCCTCCATTCTGCTCCGACTTCAGCCCAAGCACCAGTTCCTGTCATAATCCCAGTCTCGGTAAAGACTTTGCCACCTGCTTCAGCACGCACTCCTGCTTCTGTTTCTGTCCAAACTGCTGTTCTGGCTTCAGCAAACACTTTTGCCTCAGGCCAAGCTTCAGACCCAGCATCAGGACCAGTGTGAGGCCCATCCATTGTATCCTTGTTGTTAGCCCCAGCTTTGTCTCCAATCCCAGGGGTGGCCGAGAGGTTGGAAGTCACTGCGGGGTCCAGAAGCAAGTCAGCCTGCCTCATTGACTCATGATGACCTCCCTCAGCTGCTGGAAACAGAGTGATGGAGAAGGAAATGGGGAAAGAAAAAGAAAGAATAGAGTTTAATTAGGAGTTCTGGACAACAGCACAATAGTGAGCAGTCTTTGACTCATCAGTCCCACAAGCTAGACAATTACTTTTATGGTAACACATTCCCGTCCATGCACAAACACACACTTGTGAGCACACACAGCTGGAATCCTCAGATCATTAGTCCTCATAATGCCATCACAACTTTCCAGATGCCAGGAGATTTTAACTGCTTTGCTCGTCACTGGGGAAAAAAAATAAAAGTTCCTCCCTCACTCTCTGCAAAACACACACACACACACACACACACACACACACACACACACACACACACACACACACCTTCTCTTTTTTACCCCTCTGTCTCTCACACATTTATCCAAAGGGATTAAAACTGCAACTGTGGAAAATAGTAATAATGTCTAAAGTAGGTCACTTATGTTTTTAGAGGATAAAGCATAGGGAATTAATTTAGATGTTCCAGAGTGCATTAGGACACACACACGCACACACACACACGCAAATCCTAATCAGCTGTGATTTCACAGATACTAATCTGATCTGTTAGGTTAGCTGTGCTACGCGTGGCGTTATTATTCCTAGAACATACACAAGCACTCAGCTCACAAGTCAAATGATGAGAATGATCTGTTTTCCAGGCAAAGTTTGGTGTGGCTTATTTTTAAGTAATCACAGTTTTATGGCGTCATTTTTCATTTGGTAAACATCAGATGATACGTGGAAATGGAGCAACAAAGATAACATTCAGTCAAAGCATTTAGCTCCGGCCTTTATCTCCATTCTGTAAACTGTCTTCATCTTCTCAACAAAGCCTGAAGGTTTGGCAGAGAAAGGTGATCATCCTGCCTAATACATTCAGGCTCAAAGGCACCTTGCCTTAGTGGAAATGAACAAGGAAGAAATACAAGACTGACCGTCTGATTGGCTTGCTGGACGTCTCAGTGGGTGATACGGTTTACTGCATTTGCTCATTTGTTGTGAAGTCAAAAGGTTTGGTTTTGGCCTCAATCCAGGTAGATGCTGCATGTTTTTGGAGTTTTTTTTTTCTTTTTTCTTTTTTGGTTTCCAGCCAAAAGATTATAAGAGAAGTAAATCTGGATAGATTTTTTTTCAGCACACACTCATTTTAGCCTGTGTGTTAAGTGTGCATGTGTGACGCACACTTCCCACGCTCCCCATGTCTCTAAGGAGGATTGGTTAATTAAAAGACAGTGATTCTGAGCAAGAGAAGCTTTATAGAACTAGCTCTGAGCTTAGCTGCTGTATATCCTCTGGACACCTGCTAGAAAGCCTTTCAACCACCGCACTATTAACTACCACCAATCTGTTCCTCATTAAAGGATGTCATACTATAAATATCATTTAAAGTGGAAGTTAAGCTACTGCAATTTATATTGCAGCTGCTTTATGTTATAGCAAGCTAAGTTCCAATAGCGATCTTTGCTTTTAATTAAGTTTAGTTTCTAATGTCCTTTCTTGTTTCAGTTTAGTTTGTTTTTCTTAATATTTCATTTTAGCTTAGTCTTTTGTGGTAGCTTTATTGTTTTCAGTAAATGGGAGAATTTGAAAAATTCGTACAGGTATTACAATAAAAAAGGAAATTATTAAAAGCAGTGGTGTCTCAGTCTTGTAGACCTCCAAAGTCTGAATGAACATGTCCATCAAAAACTCATCAGGCAAGTTTTGATACAATTTCGATACAAACTAACAATTCAATTCAGTTTTATTTATTCAGCACCAAATCACGACAACAGTCGTCTCAAGGGGCTTTATATTATACAGTAGATCCTACAATAATAGATACAAAGAAAAATCCAACAATCATATGACCCCCTATGAGCAAGCACTTTGGCGATAGTGGGAAGGAAAAACTCCCTTTTAACAGGAAGAAACCTCCAGCAGAACCAGGCTCAGGGAGGGGCGTGGCCATCTGCTGCGACTGGTTGGGCTGAGAGAAGGAAGACAGGATAAAAGACACGTTGATACTTAAACAACGGATATTTCTGCTCCGATTTTTATTCTATTTTAATCTGTTTTATAGGTTTACAAAATCGTTTGAGTTCCTTTAAATTTGTATTTTATTTAACTAAAATGTTTTTGAGTTTGTTTTTTTTGTTTTTTTATATCTAGCTTTAGCTATTAGTTTTGTTTTAGTTAACTATAATAACCTTGAGAGGAATGTGATTAGTAAATCTACCCTAAAAGTTGACATTTGGCACATAGTTCTTGATAATGTTTAAAAGTAAAAGTGGTACAGAGCATATTAATTTACTGTAATTTGTACAAACACAAGTACACAATACTTATTGAGGAGTGTTTTCTTTCCATAGTCAACTTTTTGTTTCTTTAAGTATCTAACAGGAATCTGTTTATTTGAATGGATGAATGAATGGTCATGGAATGAATGAATGATGGACGGTGTCGAGGATGGAAGGCCTTTACCATATGCATAACTGTTAGCAGTGATTTGAGTGTTTTCTCCGCCAACAGTTGGCCACCTGCTCAGGCTGAGAGCAACATATGCGACTCTACCATCAGACCTCTGACAAAACACTAGGATAGAAGAACCTCTACTGAGAACAAATATGGACAGGATGGATGGATAGATGGTAGGTGGATGGCGTAACAGAAAATATGGATTAAAGATGGATAAATGTAGATCTGTCCAGACATGACATGCTTTCTCTATTTGGAAAAGACACACTGAACATGTCCATGTGAGAACATTCGGCTTTTAGCAGATTATGAGAATCATCACATGAAAACGATGCACAAAGCAGGCCGTTTAGGTCGTACTATGTATTGACGATAGCGAGTTTCCAGCTGGCATTGTTTCTGCTGATGTCCCACTGCATCTCTGCAGATGCCAACACAAACCTGTAAAACCTTGCCAGGTCACTGCAAGCTTTCTGACCACTCCGGCTTGCTATTTTCAGGTGCCTGTGATAATATCCGGGTATAATCTCTTTGGTCAGGGCTTTGCCTTCCTCACTCCTGTATTCCATGCTCAAAGCTTCCGGCCAACAAAAGTTGATCCATGCTGCCGCTCTGACTGAGCAGGACAGGTGGTTAGGAAGTGTGAGAACAGAACTGAGCCAATTGGTCGTCAACATGGAGAGAAAAACTGAGGAGGGGGAGTGTGGCAGCTCAGTCTGCCAACCAGCCAACTGGTGGCTGGTTTTCATTCAGGTAATTATCACACATGCTGGATAAAAAAAATCTAAATGTCTTGATCTCCACCTCAGAGCTGCAGGCAAGATTTGTCTATGTGACTAAACTACATAGTACATCTGCAGTACCACCCTGCAGTACAGAAGAGTGTCACATTATGCGCACTAATGAAGACACTGCAGTTTCAACTCATTAGGCCAAATAAAATAGCATTGTTAGTAACAGGCAGAGCGTTTTTCACATACACAATGCAATCAGTGGATGCGCTCACAATGCCGGGACCTTCAGCAAAAGATGTCATCATGTCACATTCAGCCTGGTGTCCTATAAAGACATTAAATTCATTTATCAACAATGACTGCACAAAAGCTGCTCAGGATGGTTACAAGTCTTATCTCAAAGCGAGGCACACTGAGCACTGCTGTGAGGGACAATTTTCCATTTCACTTTCACAAATTAAAATATTTACTTGAAACTTAGTTGTAATTATCAAAGTTTCCAAGGAATGAATCACTGGTGATCTAGTGTATATTTTAGTTGGTCTACCTGAGCTAATACTAATGTATTTAATGTAATTAAAAACTAGCTTGCAAATTGCATCTTTATCTCTTAAATTAGCAGTGGTGAAAGGCTAAATGTTAACATGTTACCATTTTTATTGCAAAATTTTAAGAATTGGTTGGCATGACCTTTACCCTTGCGGTTATAGCTTTTTTTTTTTTGTTTAGTCTATTTTATTTTAATCTGGTATTCCCAGCATGTACAGTTGTGCATTTACATATATAGCTAACACAGAGCAAAAACAGCATTTAAATGACCTGAATATTTACTTTAAGTGTTTAGTGAACTCTATCATATAAATGCATTTAATGAAAACCATCCGTCTTTACCTTACTTACTGTTGTTCCAGACTGTAGGGTACATTATTTTAGCTCGTTCGCTGGAAATCAAGCTTGGACTGAATAATATGGTCTATTTATTTTGTTAACAGCTTATCCACTTATCCCAGCTGTCAAAGGGTAAGAGGCAGGGTACACACCGGACAGTTTGCCAGAGAATTACAGGTATATGCTGAATACGCAAAACAAATTTGCAACTGCCCTCAGAGCATGTGTATGTACAACTGATTCAGCTGAATTTAATCCAGATCATTGGCAGGGGTATTTTTACATTCATTTGTTGTCTAAAGCTTCAAAGCTCACCAGTTGGTGGTGATTTTTCAGTTAAGGTAATTTCAAAAATGTAAGACAAATAGAGGTCACACTCACAACCAACATGCTAAGGGGCCAAATTCACTAATATGTGTGCAAAAGTGTTTGTCATTTGCAAACAAAACGAGTGTGCATGTTGTTCTTAAAGTTTTGTTTAGGATAATGAAACAGATTTATTCTGGACTGCCTTCTGCGGTCCTTCATTCTGCTGGAGGTTTCTTCCTGCTAAAAGGAAATTCTTCCTTCTCACTGTCACAATGTGCTTGTTCATAGGGTGTTATTTGATTGTTGAACACTCTAGGATCTTTACCTTAGAGTAAAAAGTGCCTTGAGGCAACTTTTTTTCCCCCTCGTTTGGCACTATATGAATTACTATTTGTACAATGCATGTGTGTTTACATTTTGATCATTTGCACATACACAAACCAATGGGAGTTGCACATTTCTGTGCAGAGTAAGAACAACTTCATGGGACAAAATTGAATTTTTTTTGTGGACTGGTGTTTAAAGCATTTGCATGGTTTAAGCACCTATCTACATATTTGTCTCTACACAGTGCTGTGAATGAGGTCCAAGGTCTCTGTGTAAAGCGAGACTGTGAGGATCATGGAAATTTTTTTTCTCAATGCTATTGTTTTTCCTTTTAAAAAATAAAGTGTTTGACTTGCTACCAGGACTCCCACTCTAACCACAAAGCACTCATGTACTCGATGTGGTACGAGACTCAGTGGGCGTAATGGTAGTCTCAAGCCAATAAATTCTATCCAACACAGTAAGGCCGTCCAACAGGATGGACATGTAACCATTTCCTGGGACTATTCAGGACATCCATCTGTCTGTGTGGAGGCAAGAACAGAAAGCAGTTTGGATAGATTGTTGGAAAAAAAAATAGATATTTAGAAAAAATTAAATCAGTCAGTGATAATAAAAAGAGGCGTACTAATCAAATCGTACTCAAAAGGTGGCTTTTATGTTAATATTTGAGTTGCTGTCTTTAGTTTAATTCTTTAGTGATGTCTGCCAGCATATTAGTATGACCAGGACTGTTGCTTTGACAGGATCTGACAGCACTGAAGCAACCCAGACACTCCATCTGTTTGTGTGAGAAACAGCCCAAAATTTCCACAAGGATGCAAAAAATGCTCATGTGATATAATGCAATTATTTAGGTTCTTGAGCGCTTAAAACAATCTGTCTCTCATAATGTGTATGTGCAAAACAAAAGTAATGCAGCAGCAGTTCTGAGAAGTTTATTATTCTCTGAAGGGGAGAAAGCAGCATTTGGAAAGTGTGCCGTGTTCTCAGTAATACTGCTAAGAGCTGCCAAAGTGTAAGAAAACTGCCTGACAACAACAACTACCCATTGTGTGAGCTGAGTGCAGCACAATATCACACCGACTAAAGAGTGTGATAACAGGGAAGTAGGCCTACTTTTCTCAGGATTTATAGTTAAATTAATGTAAATATGTACTGTTTGTGTTTTTTCCTCATTTACACCTTTAAGCCAAACCAAATTGTGGAAACCTCCAGAATACAGCTGATCATTAAACATTTGATTTGATGTGGCTATCATATGCAAGGAACCATTTAAGGCATCTAAGTTTTTAGGTTGCAATTTTCTGCACATCTGCAACCTACTTTGCAACCCAGCATCACGTCAGTTCCAGTTAGCATCGGATCTGTTGCCACTGCCTCACTGCTCTTTCCAACTTTGGTTGTCTATTTCTGGCTGAACTGAAACAGCAGTTACATGCACACACAGTACAGTGATGGATTTAATGCACACAATAAAAAATTGTGGCTAACGGTGAAGCTTTTTGGTTTCTGAAAGTTGCATCACTAAACAGTTAGAAGAGGACACGCATATCTACACACACACACACACACACACACACACACACACAGACACACAATGCAGCTTATCAGTGAGTATTAATGCAACGGCTGCTATTTCAGCTGTTGTCAATATCTGAATGGGTTACATTTATTCAGGTCTATTTTCATGGGGGAATGGACTTGCTACACATATATAGTTGCACTGTAGTAGTGGCATCCATGTCCATGTGATCAATTCTAAAAATCAGGAGATTTGTGCACACAGGACAAATAAGAGGAAACTGTGCCTGTAGCTTAGACATTTTTCCCTTTTATATTTGTTTCATAAATATTCTAAATTCATACATTATTAGTGCTGCCTACTATCCTTGCCCAAACAGTAGTATGGGCTATAACATAAATATCTCTATGTTTTTATGAAAAGCTGTAAGCAGTAAATATGCTGAAACCCTCTACATATAATACAATTCTTGTTTTCCTCAACTTATCACTTGCTTTCTGCTTGCAACTTGTGTAACGCCATGAGCTAGCTGCTTTGGACTCGCCAAGGCTGCAAGCCTGCCATTGGAGAATATGAGATTAAGTTTAAATTGATGTTTGATCACTGCTGAAATATCCTACACTAATAAACTTCACACAGAAAGTGAAAAATAGCACTATCGAAACTATCGAAAAACACAAGCACCGGCTCATTTAATCCCGCAGCACTCCAGACATATTTTACAGTCCTTGTGCCAGCATTCATTAATCTTTTCCCAGTAAGATTGCACTTCATTTCCAAATGAGGGCCAAGAGCTGTCAATCAGCAACACGAGGAATAAAATCTCAGAGAGATGCTCAAAGCCTGAACAATAATTCCACTTGTTTTTCTATTGCTTTTTATTTTTTGTAGCATTACTCATGATTACGATTATTTTATGTCCTCGGCATCCTCTCCACCAGTAAACTCTAAATGAAAATGCAAACCTTATATAACGTATATTACATATGGATTGGAACTACACGCTCTAATTCCTACACCCCCCTGTGTTCAGCTCCATGCAGTCTCACTTACAGCTAGTTTAAATTAGGAGATCCAGCCTATTTCAGTTTCATTCAGATGTTTGTTTGGTCTCACTTCATTTTTTCTTTCTTGCTCTTTGCTGTTATACGAATAAAAATAACATGACTTCTGAAGTGGCATGCAAAAAGACTACGTGCAAACATAATTGTGTTTATAAATGCAATATATCTGTAAATATGTGGCCCAAGTTTGGTTAGTTAGCCAGCAGCAGAGCAGAATCAGGGTATGAAAGCTTTATAGCCCATTTCCACTCAAGGCTATCTGCTCTGGAACATCACTTAATGTTGTGGACCCTCCATGTGAACATCAAACGGACTGAAAATGAGTAGGGACAGGGTTTAGGGGCCAGACTGGAACTGGCCAATATTCCACTTCAAAAGCCAAGAAAGTGTGATCACTTGGATTGTAGCTACAGACACTGACAGTCGGAGAGGTGCTTGGTTATTGGGGCATATTAATATGTGAAAAAGTAGAAAAACAACAACATAAAGTTTGGAGCCAAAGTGGAAATCAGTACATGCAAATAGACGGGGCTCCAGTATTTGTTGTTGGGGGTTTGTTCCAAATAATCATCTTATTATTATTATCATTATTAGGCCTACTTCCATAATTGTTTATATATATACTTATATTTGCTGTGTGTGTGTGTGTGTGTGTGTGTGTGTGTGTGTGTGTGTGTGTGTGTGTGTGTGTGTGTGTGTGTGTGTGTGTGTGTGTAGTCTTATGATGAAAGAGCACAGAAAGTCACAAAATGTCAAGCTGAAATGTCATTTCCTCACAGCTGTTAAAGTCAAACATTTTGGGTGTTTGGGTCAGTTCAGACCGGTCAATACAAAAGAATTACCCTGTCAAGTTTCTCTGTGTCAGATGGTTTGAACTGAGAGGTAAAATGAAAGAAAAACGAAGGAATAACTTTTGTCACCTCTGCTTTCAGAACGATTTTTGAATCGTCCGTGTTCAGTTTCTGTATGAGAACACATTCAGCCTAACATGGCTTTGATAACCTGATATCCTCTAAATCAAAGACAAAGAGAAAACAACATGGAAGAAAAAAATTTTATGTTAATCTGCAGAGATTCCATCTTATACATTCACGCATTAAAAGAAACTTACTAGACTTCCTTTTGCTACAAGACGTCAACCTTGCACTTCAAAACAGCGCAACAAAGTGATACCAAAGTCAGTCGTTAGATGAAAAGAAGCAAAGCAGGAGCCCAAACCTATTTGAGGTAACAGTAAATCAACAGCCTCATTCAGCTTGACAACAAGCTTGGGCATCCTCTGCTGCTGGGTCTCCACAGCAACCACAGGGATGCTGTCACCGGGGTAACCATTAGAACGGATAAAGAAAGACACAGAGCGTTCTGGTTATTTGTGACGTCTGAGACGTCTGTTGTGTATCACCTTGAACGGCGGCTTTAACAATAAGAATGAGCGATAAGGAAGTATGATGTTATCACAACAAACACAATAACATATTTAACGCAACAACTTCACAAGTGAACAGAGCACAAAATGAACTCTTGTTTCGTAAACACAGAAAATTACACTGATAAGGAATTCATGCACCGCAAATATCTGCTGATAAATGAAGGCAAAAGCGAGCATGTTTGTGATGTTCGGCATTCTTTTTTTT
>NW_005187490.1:1208144-1217694 GCF_000239375.1 Pundamilia nyererei
TGTGTGTGTGTGTGTGTGTGTGTGTGTGTGTTTTAAAGAATGGTTTACAAAGATATATATTTTTGGTGTTTTGATGTTGTCATTTATCTGTTTATTTATTGTTTTTTTGAGGGTCGGGTACTTTACAGAAAAGAATATAGGTGCTCTTGCCGCCTCAGCCTGTATGTACTACACTAAGAAATAGAAAAACTGAATTATGCTATATTTTCACACAGTGTTTTTACAAAAATAAATGTAGATAAAAAAAAAAAAATATTAAAAGGATAAGCCTGGGAAAATGCTATATAAAGGAAGAAAGGCTGGAGATAGCCTCAGCCCCATAAAACACAGGAAGACTCGACTGGTTTTACAACTGTGTATGTTGCTAAGTTAATGTGCTGCTTTAATAATTTTGAGGTGTGTCAGACAATATCAGTCATATTTGTTCAGCAGAAACCTCGAAATAAAGAAAAATGTTTGTAGCAGGGGGAAAAAAACAAATAGGAATCTATATTTTTTGTCCTCTTAAAAACACATACTGTCTTACTTTCTGCACACTGAGGACCAAATTTAAAGCTATTTTGCAGAACTGATTAGTTTTGCACACTTTGATTTTTTGCTCATAACCTGGTCTGGCGCCTGCTGGGTCTGCAGCTTAAATTACCTCTGCAATGTTTTCTAGTAAGAACTGAACCACCATCATTACTAATATGAAGTTGCAAATCCTGTTGCATGGACACGCTTCTGGTTTCAGAGCACAGCTGAATGGGGAGAATGTGGAGGTCACTGCATCTTTCTATCCCTGCATTGGCCTCTATTTCCATATTCTCTTGGCATATTTGGTAATCTGTGCCCGCTTTTGACTGATCCAATCATATCTAAAGGATTTCATGTGGAAATATGCTGCATTACTGAAGATAAAGGCGCTTTAAGTTCCGTTTCACTGTGGGGTTTAGCACATATTTGATTGGACAAATTGTTCTTCTGCGGTGAAGAGGATCAACAATACAACAACACACAACAGACGGACTACACCACATCAACTCGTATCAAATTGGATTTCTGGGTTCAAAGGTTCAAAGTGCTTTGGAGATACAGTTAAAATGTTACACAAACTCAAATGTGCCAAAATCATAGCAACACATAATCCATAGCACAGTCACCCATAACCATTGATTGCATTTATCACATTATGCAATATCACAGTTTTGATGTAGTCTTAGCCTTGGAAAATTAGCGCAGGTTTAAAGATATTTGGGGGGCTCTCTATATGCTGGTGCATACATGCACGCAGGATCTCTTTCATGTCGACATTCCCGTGTGCTCGAACAAGGTGTCCTGTGGAATTTGTACCATATGCAAATCAACAACATTTGACACCCTAAAGTGAGAATCAATCACCTCGTCACATCCTCAAAAACTACTAAAAGTCCTCTCTCCAGCATGTCCTGGGTCTGTCCCGGGACCTCCTCCCGGTGGGACATGCCCGGAACAACTCTTCCTGGAGGCGCCCAGGAGGAATCCTTGTCAGATGCCCGAACCACCTGAACTGGCTCCTTTGGATGTGGAGGAGCAGCGGCTCTACTCTGAGCCCCTCCAAGATGGCTGAACTTCTCACCCTGTCTCACTACAACGGACCGGTACAGCGTCTGCATCACTGCAGCCGTCTGTCAATCTCCCGTTCCCTCCTGTCACTCGCGAACAAGATCCCGAGATACTCCACTTGGGGCAGGAACTTGTCCCTGACCCGGAGTGGGCACTTCACTCTTTTCCGACTACCAAAAGTCATTAAAGATAACGTTGCAAGAAAGGGTGACTAGATGTCCTGATTTTGCTACACAGTAAGTGTTTTTATCAAACACATTACAAAAAGGATGTAAGCATCAGGATGACAAGAGCCAAAAAAGGTCAAAAGTGAAAGAGGTGTCAGAAGGAATGCAGGAAGAAAGTCAAAGTGCAGTTTTGCTAAGGTAACGACATGCTGTTGTTGGTCAGTGTAAATACAAGTGTAAAACAGCTCATGGCGAGTCATTACTGCACGGTATTCAAGAAATGTCAGAAACTTGGCAGAAAAGTATTCTTAACGTTGCTTTGTAGATCGTTAGAAGATGCCAGGTGACTAACAGGAAGCAAAATAATCCAGGGCACTCAGTTGGGAAATCTAATTGCTTGATTCATATTGTAGCTGCCTGGCAGACAGCCTCTGTGTTGCTTTGCTTCTCATCAGGAATTTGGCATTGTCTTGCAATATTTAGGCTGCCTGGCTGCTACCTACACCTACTGCTTCCCTCCATGGGAATTGTTATTAGCCTGTTAGAATGAATGGATTGTTCACAGAAGGAGCCTCAATCTCAAAGAAACTGGTACTTTTATTTTTAACTTGCGTTTAATAACAAATTCACACTCATACCTGAAGAAAGACATCCACACATTTATTTTCCCGAGGCTCGGCTATCGCTGCTACCTCCTCTCTGGCATAAATGAAAAATGTCTTTCTCAGCTCAAATAGTTCAGATTTCACAGCTCAGATTCTCACTTTTGCACAGCATGTGTCGATCCCCAGACTACAAGCAGAAGTTTTGACCCTTTATTCGCCCGCCTCAGATGCTCGGGTGAGTGCCTTCTGGCTATGCCAAAGTCCAAACTAAAAGCTAACTATGCTTTTTGTAAGGCTTGACTTTGGAACAACTTGCCTGGAGAGATACAACTCCAAGGATCAGTAAGTTTCGTTAAATCACTTCTTAGAAGACATTTTTATAGACTTGCTATACACAGACATGTATTTAAGCGTTTTTATCTGTATCCACAGTAAAGATATTATTATAATTATACCAATTATTCTTAGTATTACCAGCAAAAATGCACAAGGGGGTTTTACCAGGCCTTCAGTACTTGTTTGCTTTTACTCATGTATGAAAACACAGACATTAATCACATTATTCCTTTCCTTTAACTACAGCATTGTGTACAGTGAGATGGCAAAATTAATTAAAAAATAAACACACATTTATTGTTCTTTTTTACAATATTCTAAAAATTACAGGCTCATTACTTTTTGATGAACATTGACACGTAATGTCAACAATGTACACGTAATACAGATGTAATGTCACCCTTGGCTTTCAGATCAGCTACTACACGTAGTAATTTGTCCGAATTTTAGTTTTATAAAAAGAATTTCTAAAGCTTATGTAGCAAATTTCATCGAGATTCCATCCATTCTCTGACTCTTATACTTTTCAGGGTTGCGAGGGGGCTGTGAGAGGCAGGGTACACCCTGGACAGGTTGCCAGTCTTAGGCAGGCAACCAGTCGCACTCACATTCTTATGGGCAATTTAGAGTTTCCAATTAACCTATCCCCACTAACTGCATGTCTTCGGACTGTGGGAAGAAGCCAGAGTACCTGGAGTGAGTCCATACAAACAGGGGGAGAACATGCAAACTCCACACAGAAAGACCACAGCCTGATGCGGGAACTGAACTCAGGACCTTCTTGCTGTGAGACAATAGTGCTAACCACCATTATTACGTGTCTGTGAGTTGCACCTATACAGCCTGCTCAATGAGTTTGTAAGTTCCACAGTTCCTTCACAGCCATTCATACGACACAAGTTAAAGAGATGTACATAAGCCATTAAATGACAGAACATTCCTGTTTTTTTTCACTTACATCGACTATTCAAATGTATGATTTTTACAGTGGGTTAAAAAAAATTAAAATGAATATCAAATAAATAAAACAAATGAATAAATCATGAATAAACAACAAATTAACAACAATTTTTCATTTAAAACTATGGGCCAGTCAGCACAACAAGTTTAAGCCCAAAGCACTTGTTTTTTTACATTAAAAATATGTTTTCTATATTAAAATATCTGACCTAAAGCCAAACTAGTTGTTTCACCAAACTGAGCAAGTGTATATGTGAAAAATTCAGCTTGTCATTTCTTAAAGTTCATTTTGAAGTCTCACTGTAAAACTCATTCTCTGGAAATTGATTTTGCTGTCTGCTCGGGTGACATCACTTCACTGCAACACTTAAGCGCACGCACAGCAATGTTAGAGTCTGATGGCCCGCAGTTTTTCATTCTCAGCGACACATTGAATTTTAAGGAACTAATTGCATCACTGTGAGAAAGAACAAACTTTATTCAATTATGTCAGCCTAGAGGGATGTAAGATATATCGCCATCAGTAAAACATTAGAGCACATTTTTTTACCCTTCAGCTTGTATTATGTTGTGTATTAACACATCTGCTCGATCATGAGAAATGATGCGCACCACTAAACTAAACTAAGAACCAAAGTAGCTGTAAGCAACCTAAATGTCTGTAAACACAAGCGCTCAGTCTCACACATCTTTAGAGTCAGGGAGAGGTTGGGTGAGGAAGGCAATAAGTATGCACTCACGCAATAATTAAGAAACAACCGCACTTGGAAGGCAGCATGGCGCCTCATCTGTGCTGCTCTGTCGCAGAGTCCCTTGTGACTGGCTTACGCAGTCATGTGATTAGCTCTGGGGTTCTCAGTAGGTCAGTCAGTCTGGCATAAACAGAACTTGGGAGACATCCTGGGCTGCTGCATTGTGCATGTGCACACACAGGCTTTAACTCAAGTGTACACACACACACACACACACACACACACACACCAGGAGACATGTTATTCTAAGACACACAGGAAGAGTCAAGCACTCACAAGCACTAAAATTTTCAGTGGCAAAAGTAGAGGCACTATTCATACACCAATATAGCCAGACACATACATAAAACATCACCCTTTCTTCCTTCCTGTTCACAACACAAACCCACTGTGCTCATAGACAACCATGGCACCGACAAGCTTAAAGCAGGCTTCAATCAGTGTGTTAACTCGAAAATACTTTTTTTCGGTATTTGGATTACATTAAAATCTTTCAGACTACAGGAATAAAAATGCACGTGACAAAGATCACGAAGCACATCAACGTGCTAATGAGAACTACCATGAAAACATGAAAGTCAGGAAGGTTGGCTTGAGCGTATTTCAAAGTAACATCAGTCTCCAGCAGAGAGAGGAGATGAGGCGGCGGAGTGAAGAAACAGGTTCTGCATACATTCCTAAACAGTTGGCGACACCAACAGCTAACGCTAACGCTGTAGCTGTGTGTGACAAGGACCCATCTGGCCCCAGTTTATTCTTTGTTTTTTTTCAGCTGCTATGCTGTAACCATCATGTCTGATGACCACCTGAAATACTTCCCCAAGATAGACTGACAGCATGTCACAGATGAGACAGAAAAGCAAAATATTTGAGAGTTTTTTTGTTTTTTTTTCTCATTCTGGGTTTAAGTTCTGGTTTATTATAGCATGCTCCACTGCAGATGTTGCATTTATCTTATCATTAACCTCCTAAGACCCGAACTCTTTCATGGCATGCATTTTTATCTTCTCTTTGCTATTTGGGCTGATTGGGACCTGATGAATGTAAAACCAAAGACTTATCTTTTCACCTGATTTTGCTCTACAAGGGCCTGATATCCACACACACGAGGACATTCATTTTAAATTTCAATAGAAAATTGGCAGTATAATCTCCTCATAAGTGGATATCAATTCAGTATGGTCTAGACAACCCAAATTATGATGTCCACATGTATTTGGATGCCAGGTCCTAGGAGGTTAAGGGGAAATGAACTGTCTGTCTCTGTCTTCATGTTTCTGTAATTTGTGGTCTTTTTAGTTTTATTTTGAATGTTAGTTTTCCTCTTACCCACTGCCTTTTCCCCCTCCTTTCTGATCACCTACCCCATCCTGATTAGAGCCACTTATTTTTAATTAGCTGTCTGTGCATTTACAGACCTCCCTTTTCGGTTTTGTCAGTAATAAAACCCCAAGTTTTCACTATTTGCTACATTAGTTTGAGCATAAAGGCTGTTACAAACCAAACACACTGCGATTTTGCAGCAAATTCAACCATCAACAGATGCTCTGTGAAAAAAAGTTGACTGCAAGCAATGACGAGCTGGTCCTGATGTTTCTAAACAAGACAATTAAGAAACTTCTCGGTCCATCCAGTTCCCACGAAAAGGCAACAGCAGTGAAAGTTTCCATGTTTGATCCAGGAGCTGAAACTGCGTTATGGCCGCTTTCGTCCATATTTCAGGATGTCAGTGGCAGAGTTTGGACCTGTTACAGCTGCTGTCATGGGCTGGGGTTCTGAAATGTAAATTTGAGTGTGCAGGTGCGCCTCCAGGAGAGGTGGATCCCGAAGATGGTGTGCTCGGATTGGATGATGACCTGGAGGCGGAGTATATGACAGCACGGTTGACGACGGCAATCCATCCATCCTCGTTTTTACCCCAACCAGCTGGGGCTGCAACATGCCCTGTGTTGTTTTGTGAATCCAGGAGGAAGTAGGGGTGGATCGCCTTTTCAATTGGTCACAGTTTTCTCATGTTGTGTTAGTCAGGGAGGTAAGTGATTGTTGTTTGGTTATGTTTCTTTTGGAGCAGTCGCTCCTCTGAGTTAGTTTCCTTTTGTTTGTTATTTTGGTGTGGGTCCGCCCTGAAGCCTGAGCATCTCCTGTGAATTCCATTTTGTTCCGTTCCTGTAAATAAACCACTTCCTATTTTTAACTTATGGTGTGATGTGCTGCTTGGGGTCGAACAGGGGGTGGATCATCCCTCTTGTTGCGGGTGTCGGGTCACCCCTAGACCGTCCGTAACAGACTACATCTGAGAATGCAGAGAAATCCTTTCAGAGAGCCGGAAGAGTATCTGTGTGCCTAAAGTAAGACAGGATTATGTCACTATTTCCATCTCACTGTGCACACAGTACCGGTGTGCGTTTTGAGCAACAAGCCTAGTCTTTGCTAAATGCAGTGATCTGATTGGTTAGATTTGGTTATTCTGAATTCAAAAATCGAGATTGGGTTGAAAGAATAAATTATAAAAGAAAAAAAAACTTGTTTGCCAAACTGGCCTCTTGGTACTCCCACAGCTGCTGGTTCTCAGCAGGACATTAAACATGCACGATTCAGTCAAGTCGGGCTGCAAAATTCACTAAATACCTGCAGCATTTATTCTGTCTGATACAGCAGCTGAAAAGTTTTTCTGCACTTGAAGTTATCTGAGCTCACTGACTTGTTCTGGAGCATTTCATTTGCATGTGACGGCGCTTGAGATTGTGATTTTTTTAACAAAGCGAGACCCTCTGGGACTGTGTGCCAACCCCAACCAAGAGGGCTAAAGCTTATTTTCACCAGGTGACAAAAGTAGAGATCAATAGGCTTTTAGCATTGTACATTTCTACAGGTATTTGTTCCTACAGCAGAATCATTGTCACCACAGTGAAGCGCTCAATCGCTTTCAAAAGCTGACTTTGCTGTCGGCTTTGTCGTACTGCTTAAATAGGCTACTGAAGAAAGGAGCTTTCAGGATTTGTACAAATTATTGTAATTTATTTGTGCTCTATATAATTAGCTTAGCTGTATAAAAAACGAAACGTGACGTAAAAGATGAGGTAAAATCAACTGAAGAAATAGCAGCTGATTCAAGACGGACACTGAATTACAACTTTCTTCCTTCACTGACTCCTTTATGCTGAAGCTGACCTAAATAGTGTATGGAATATGACACAGTCCCAATCTCCACACCCGCAGACTTTGAAGCGCCTTCCCGCTAAGTCCCATTGTCAAATCCTCAAGTGCATGTGGACTCCATCGCACACATTTTGAGCCCCTTATGCACAGTTAACATAAGTCTGCCAACATTCTGCAGACATTGATGGAATTACCCAGTGTGCAGTGTTGTGACATTTAATGTGGAAATGTTTTTTAACACATAAAGAGGTTCATACAGACTTTTAAGCCACCGACATCATTAAATTATACCGCAAACTACCCAGCGCTACCCTTCACATGTGGTCACATCCAGTTTTAAAGAAAACCAAAACAGTGACGATCATAATGTCAGGCTTAAAGCTTCAAATCAGCCGACGCTAATGTCTCAGAGCAAAGTTAGTGGCGAGCTTGATGACATATTGTGTTTAGCAGTTGTTGAAAATCAAAACTGAGCTTAAAACAGACCAAATGTTGCACTCAAATTCTTCATGCATTACAATAAGTTCCTATTCTGTGTAAAGATGGAGTAGCATTCAGTATTCTCAGGTTGGGTATATGTGGATAGCTTGTGTAGTATGAAGTCATTTCTACTGCCAAATATATTACTACCACCTTTATGTTTAGTCAGTGAAGAGTGGGCATAAAGCTAAATCCATCCTATTCTGGACACTTAAAGGTCTAGGCTTATTTATTGTAGATGTTTTTGGTCAATATTTCATTATAAAGCTGAATTTTTCCATTTTCACATCTACAGACAAAAACCCCCCACAAACTTTTACTTGTTGCTATTCATTGGTTTCTGGAGACAGGCATTACCACCATCTCAGGCATGCACAGAGGCCCACAAATCACTGTCTACCAGTGTGATCGTCTTTGTTTATGGTAATCCTGGACACAGTGGGGGCCTTCACACTTGCATTGAGCATATTTGGATTTTGAAGAACCAAAAGCAAACATTGCATCCTATTCAAATGTGATTCTGACCATGAAGCAGGGAGATTATAGCACTGTGATTCTGGACACAAGCCCCGAGAAGGCCAGGGCAAATTTTAAAAAGCGGAACACATTTGACTTTACTATTATAAGTACCATATCAGAGTACACCTGATATTTTCAGCACAATTAAAGAATGGATTCGAGATCATTTTCTTATTTACCCATATTCAGTTTCAGGTGTGGATTTTAAGAGAATTTCTATGGAACAAGCCAATCCCACGCATACAAATACGCTGTAACCCCCTTAAAAGATGAGACCTTGGTTATCTCACTGCATGTCAATCAGGGAATCATGGGGACGCTGTCATTCAGGTTTACCACTAACAAGAAGGTTGCTGGTGGAACCCAGGCTCCTTCAGTCTGCGTTTCCTTAGCAAGATAAAAAGACCCCAAATATGTCCCTACTGCAATGTTAATTTGTTATAGAATAATTAATAGAAGACGTAAATGTCTGTTTACTACCAAATAAAAGTCACATTTAAAAAATTTTTTACATAATTTTTGTGTAAATTCATTGGTATGAATGCTGTTATTACAACCATGAAAAATCACTGGTTTCATTTAATTTTTTTCCCCATTTTGCAACCGATTGCAAGTAGTAGAAGACCTGGGTTGTGATTTTAAAGCAACCATTTCATAGACAAAGTTTGCAAGTTCACTGCCCTTGGTTGCAATAATTTTGATGTTGCCATGGTTCCCAGCTACTAGACTTAAAGTCAGAGGAAAAAATGCATCAGGGAAAGATAAATCAGATAAATTCTTTAGTTGTTAAGGTGTGGAAAAAGGAAGAGGTGGTGTTTGAAATCACTCATGCATGCAGCATAAGAGCAAATAGGTTCTTGTTTGTTTTGCAGGATTTTACAACCAAAAGATGGAAAACATGCCATCGGCCAATGGAGATAAGAATACTGCTGCTCACCGAGGATCAGCTCCTGCTTGTGTCAGGTTACCCATACTCGTTACTCACACT
>NW_005187490.1:1217714-1219057 GCF_000239375.1 Pundamilia nyererei
ATTCATTGGTATGAATGCTGTTATTACAACCATGAAAAATCACTGGTTTCATTTAATTTTTTTCCCCATTTTGCAACCGATTGCAAGTAGTAGAAGACCTGGGTTGTGATTTTAAAGCAACCATTTCATAGACAAAGTTTGCAAGTTCACTGCCCTTGGTTGCAATAATTTTGATGTTGCCATGGTTCCCAGCTACTAGACTTAAAGTCAGAGGAAAAAATGCATCAGGGAAAGATAAATCAGATAAATTCTTTAGTTGTTAAGGTGTGGAAAAAGGAAGAGGTGGTGTTTGAAATCACTCATGCATGCAGCATAAGAGCAAATAGGTTCTTGTTTGTTTTGCAGGATTTTACAACCAAAAGATGGAAAACATGCCATCGGCCAATGGAGATAAGAATACTGCTGCTCACCGAGGATCAGCTCCTGCTTGTGTCAGGTTACCCATACTCGTTACTCACACTAGGAATAAACGCAGAATCTGCGCCACCACATGCACAAACGCACAGAAACAAGGCTGGCTGAGCCGCCAAAGCTTCCCACTGTTATTATTCCAATATTTTTTCATCATAAGAGACAGGTTCATTTTAAATTTCATGTTCTCACAGTTAAAAAGCTCTCGTGTTTTACAATACCGTACTGCGGCATCAAGGAAATGTAGCTCATATTGCCTTAGAAAATGGGAGCAGCAGAGGTCAATTGATTCTTTGTTACCCAGTGTGCTCTAAACCACTCCATATATTCATATTTCTATTTGACATGTGGGAATGCTGCACTGCACTGTATGCATTAGAGACACAGAAAGAAAAAAAAAGCTAAAAGGGATTCGGAAAATCTTTTTTTTTTCCTATATTTTCAGAAAAAACACTTTGGCACCAGAAATGATCAAACACGGTAAAATCCATCTTTACAATACAGTGTCCCACCGAGTCCAGTTGTGTAAGAATAAACCAGAAACATTGTCCTACACCGATTCTTTGCTTTCGGTGCTGCACTTTAAACAATTAAGGATTATGGTTTTAGTAAGCTGAGCACCTTCCTGTCTTTGACAAGATGCATCCAATGAAATTCCCCCACAGAAACAAACACACACACACACACACACTCTTTGAACTCCAAAGCCATTAGCTTATGTGAAGTGACACACAAGGGGACAAAAAGTATTACATCATCTGCCTAAGTCCATTTACCCTTTCACAAACACACACAGAGCTACACAAACAGTGACAGAAACAATAACACACCCAAAGCTGAACCACAGACAAGCGCACAGAAACCCTGATGTCACCGCACGACACACAAACAAGCTGTGACACACACCGCTGCAGACAAACTTGGAAAATAGG
>NW_005187490.1:1219582-1226902 GCF_000239375.1 Pundamilia nyererei
TCAGCAGGCCATGATTTAGATTTTTTTAATGGATTAAAGAAAATGCAACTTAACAACCAAAGTGTAAACAGCCATAATTAAAGCAGAAGGCTAGAGCTGCGTGAAAAGGTCTTAGAAATGTAACTTGGTTTAGAACACGGGGGAGAATTTTTAATGAGCACATTTTTTGACACCAGAATAAAATAACTGGTTTAAAAGCAGAGCACCAAAATAAGCATTAACTAAGAAGAAAAGAGAAGTCCAGTGCATCATGGGTCAGCCCCATGACGTCTGTGCATCCTCTGAAGGTGTATTTTTAGGCAGCAGGACAAATACCGTGGGGTCAGAGAAGCAACTGTAGACCATTTCAAAACATAATCTCACTTGATATCACAACTTTAGGCATAGATCTTGCTAACTAAGCTAGTCAATAGTGCAAGCGTTAGCTAATGGCAGCTAGTGTACCTTGTTGTGTATATGTTCATATTGAGTTTTTAAAAAAAAAAAAAAAATGAAAGCGCTAAAATGCCAAACTATCATTGTGACTATGTCCATCTAATGTATATGGTTTTAACAAAAGATGATCTACAGTTTGCACAGATTCACCAAAATTAGATGCAGACAAGTGTTTTTAATTTTTTGCAGCAACATTCAGATTGTAGGCACTCAGACGAGCTCCACAGTCATCCGATCTCAATCCAATAGAGCAACTTTGGTATGTGGTGGAATAGAAAATTTGCATCATGGACGAGCAGTCGAAAAATCTACAACAACTGCGTGATGCCATCATGTCAATATGGACCAAAATCTCTGGCGAATGCTTCCACCGCCTCGACGAATCAATGCCATGAAAAATTAAGGCGGTTCTGAAGGTAAAAGAGGGCGAGTGTAATGTTGAGTTTAAAAAAGGTCACAATTTTATCAAATGTTTGTGGAGATCAAAATTGAGTTAAAACAAAACTAAATGTTAGACTTAAAGGAAGAAACAGCCTCAATTGAATGCTCCATAACCGCTGGATTAAGCTGCTTTTTGACAACAAGCATAATTTATCAGTTTATTATATGTGAAGCTTCTAACTAATGAAGCTTTTACCAGCCAGCACTTGAGAGGTTTTATGGAACCATTCCTGCCCAGCTGACAGAGCAAAGCAGTGCCTACTTTACTTAGATTTAAATCTGGTGCTAGGAATGGTCACTGGTGGGAAATCATCTCCACCCACACAAAGTGCCAGCTCTAGTGCTTCTACTGAACCGCAGTGGGAAGTGATCTAGATGAGACAAAAGCAGACTCCACTGGTATTTATTATTGAACAAAAAATATAAATAGATTCTGCTTTATGCAGCCACAGGCAGAACATCCAAACGTTACACAGAAACACCCCAGGCAGGTTTGAACCTGCAACCTTCATGTCGTCAAGCAACAGTGCTCAACTGTCACTGTTATTTATGGCCTCTCACTTTTCGTGAAGTTATCATTGGCTGTATTTATGAATTTTGCACAAAGTACATCAGCTGTGCTTTTTAAAAATGTTCAAGTCGAACTGAAAAATTGCAGCGGCACATCTCCAAGCTACGACTGACAGTATCTGATGAATCCAGGAGAACAGCAGGGCATGAGTCCCAGTAGTACACTCGGGTCATTGGCCACCCCAAAATACCTCTTAGAGGCTTTTAGTGCTCTGCACTCACACACACTCACTGCAATTATTTTTATTTTTAGATTTCAATTTTAAACCCTGGTGAAGGTAAAATGGAGAGCCACAGACTGATAGATTAGGTAGCGTCTGTTTTTTGGAGCAGAGAACTGTCACTAGGGAAATATACAATCTACTTTTATTGAATCAGAACGACAATATAAAAGCCACACAGCAATAAAAGAGTCTGAGAGTTTGATTTTGCCTGATAAATACAGAGACTCAAACAATGGAACTTGAAATTTCACTGAAAACTTGTTTTGTGACGGTGTGGTGTTAATTGGAAATCCATGTACATAACTGGGGATGTTGTTCTGGGATATATTTGGAAAAACTGAGGTATTTAAAATGGAATATTGAAATCGTGTCACTTTTACATATATCACAATAATAATAACATTATGTTATATTGATATTACTGAGATTTTGTATCAGTTTACAGAAGATGTTTCCTAATTAATAAGACAATAAATCGCTACAAAAGCTGGAAGTGAATTGTAAGAGATCATAACAACATGGCTCCACTTAGATTACATACTCAAATATCCACACTGCAGTGTGTGCTTCTGTGTGAACGACACAAAAACAGTGCATCACATAAAACTTACAAACAACATATTACTGTAAGCTCATCTCACTTTTACACAACTTTGCTTTCATTTTTGTTCCAGTTTCTGGCTAAAAATCTCATCAGGTTGTGTTTTCACACAGCTGTCAAGCCTTCGACAACTAAACACAAAAAGTCAAATTGTTAAAGACAACCATTTCCTCTGAGGAATGTCAGAAAAAGGACAGGCCTCTTTGTAGTGTGACACGCACACACTCAATGAGGGAGCTCTAATTCGCTTATAAATTCCTATTAGCTGAAGTATACTCAAAACAGAACACATGACGCACTCCTGTCGCCACACAAGTGCACACTCGTACATACTCACGCGCACTTACACAAACACGTAATCATAGTGGATTGTTGTGGTACTTTGATGCTTTTTGAACATTGTGTGCCTGTGTGTGAGTCTGTACACAGTGTGGGTGTTTGTGTGTAAAGCTGTATTGATTTTTTACTGTTTAAAAAAAAAAAAAAGAAAGAAAGAAAGAAAGAAAGAAAGAAAGAAAGAAATGAAAACAAGCCAAAGCTGCTGCAAGATGTACCATGTGACTTTGAGCAAGCCAATGAGTGAGCTGAGTGCTTTCGATTGGCCTGGAGCACCTGATGTGCGTTTGCCCTTATTGTGTCCCCTGTGGTGGCACACTATTATCCGTGTGAGTGCATAAAACACATATGGTGTGAGCAAAGAGTGCCATTTCATTACCGGGTGTGGAAATAAGACATTAATCTGATTAAGTGTCCTCATCATTATCTTTAACCTAACTCCTATCAGTCAGTGCTTCCACCCAACGATGACGAGACGATGACGGCGTTGATGAAATTAAAATCTTGTGCCGTTTAAGGAACTGCAGAAAGAGAATAATTGTGCGCCAATTAGTCATCATTTGTTATGTAACGGTCTGAACCATATTACACAGACACCCAGAGCAGAGTTCAACATCATCGCTAACAGTTTGCCAGTTAAAAAGACCGAACAGACTTCTGAAGTCCCTAAAAAGTGATTAGAGCACTAGTCTGAGTGACGGCACTTTACTTTAATCCTAAAGTGCAAAGCACACAAACCAAAGATACCGTGCTGCACTGGTTTCTCCTTTAATCACAAGTATCTCAGTGCTCACAGCAAGGTGCTGGTTTCATAATGCCTGCTGCTAACTAACCTCTGATCTTCATAAAGCCATCCGAACCAGCGGGAGAACTGGTTTTTAAATATTCCTTGCTCACGAACCCGGAATCTAAACTAGGTTGTTGAGACCTTACAGCTCGCTAACACCTAAACTAGGTCTTGAACAGCATGTCTGATTATGCACAGTTATGAATATTTTATGTAGATTTTTTTTCTTGAGGCTGGTAAACAGAGTGTGTGTGCTGGGGTCAGAGCCGTGCGGTTTGACTTTGATTTACCCAGGGGGAACAATTACCTTTGCCATCGAAAGCAATTGTTCCGTTTACACAGCAATCTAAGTTCGGTTCACCAGGCACACATAATGAAGAAAAGGAGCTGCCGTGTGGAAATTGATTCCCCTAATTGCAGCCAATTGTTGAAATTAAGTTGCTTTTGATGCATGCGGAGGAATGTCTTGTATTTTTTTTTTTAAATCCTTTATCTAATGTCCAAACAGTTTTGATCCCTGTGTTGAAGGCACTTAAATTTAGCTATTTACATAAGAGATAACAGACCAGAGGCTCAGGTCAACTTCAGGATACGGTTTATGTGCACCTTCGCATTCTCATCACATACGACCAAAGAGAATATTTCAAACATTGCTATGGAAACAGAAAAAATAAATGTAATCCTATAAATATGAGATTATGTAACAAGAAACTTAAGGTACATTCGGGCTAAGCCCACCACGCTGAATATCATATACACTGCTTTTTAATGTTGTTTAAAAAAAAAAAAGTGTTCATTCAAAGAAGATTCCAAATATCATTGATATGCCAAAAGAAATGGATTTAAAGGGAACCTATATTTTGTGTTATGATAGGGGAAATGGCTTTTTTTTTTTTTTATCAAGTTTAGATCATTTCACACTATATTTGCAAGATAATGTCTGTTGCTGGTGTATTGCAGGAGTCTGCAGTGGATGTATTTGATCTTTAATCTCCAGATAAAAACGCAGTACAAAGTGGAGGGAAATTTTCATTCTTGGCTGCTCCTCACTGAGCCTGTTTCTGCCAGAGGTTTATTCCTGTTAAAAGGGAGTTTTTCGTTCCCACTGTCACCAAGTGCTTCCTCAAATGGGCTCATTTGGTTGTTGGGATTTTCCCTGTATTATTGTAGGGTCTTTACTTTACAGTATTAACTGTCTTTAGGCAACTATGCGTTTACATTTTCATAATTTGTACATGCACATGGTCTGAGGGCAGTTACAAATTTACATGAACAGTTTTGGGGAGGTTGCCTTGAGGTAGGGCTGTGCGATATGACCAAAATCTCTTTTCCCAATATAAGACATTTATCGTCCTGACAACGATATATATCACAAAAATTTTACATTTTCTGTGAATCTCAGGCAACTCGACTTGCGTGAAATGTTTTCAGCTGGGTGTCATGTACCTGGAGTCGAGTGTTGCATAAGTTGAAACGGCTGCAATTTTCTCTGTAAGTATTTATTACACGGAAAAGCCTGTTCCAAGCTTTATTCTTTTAGCTCCTGACAGCTCTTTTTTGGCTTGTCGTCCGTAACGTGCATACTACGTGATTCATTTTATTTTGAAAAAATTCTCAACAGGATCTTCAGCTTTATTGTGAAAGGTTTATGTGGAACGACGGAGCCACACGATGGTTTAACATCTTGTTGCTAATGACAACGCATACAAACCGTCGCTTGTCCGTCAGTAGTGTGGTTATATTAACCTCCTAAGACCCGAACTCCTCCACAGCATACATTTTTAACTTCTCTTTGATATTTGGGCATATTGGGGCCCGACGAATGTAAAAACAAAGAATTAACTGATTTTTTTTTTTTTTTTTTTTAACTTACAGTGGGGCAAAAAAGTATTTAGTCAGCCACCGATTGTGCAAGTTCCCCCACCTAATGGTGTTCTTGAGATGCAACTCAGTATTCTTCTTCCTCCAAACACGACGAGTTGAGTTTATACCAAAAAGTTCTACTTTGGTTTCATCTGACCACATGACATTCTCCCAATCCTCTGCTGTATCATCCATGTGCTCTCTGGCAAACTTCAGACGGGCCTGGACATGCACTGGCTTCAGCAGCGGAACACGTCTGGCACTGCGGGATTTGATTCCCTGCCGTTGTAGTGTGTTACTGATGGTGACCTTTGTTACTTTGGTCCCAGCTCTCTGCAGGTCATTCACCAGGTCCCCCCGTGTGGTTCTGGGATCTTTGCTCACCGTTCTCATGATCATTTTGACCCCACGGGATGAGATCTTGCGTGGAGCCCCAGATCGAGGGAGATTATCAGTGGTCTTGTATGTCTTCCATTTTCTGATGATTGCTCCCACAGTTGATTTTTTCACACCAAGCTGCTTGCCTATTGTAGATTCACTCTTCCCAGTCTGGTGCAGGTCTACAATACTTTTCCTGGTGTCCTTCGAAAGCTCTTTGGTCTTGGCCATGGCGGAGTTTGGAGTCTGACTGTTTGAGGCTGTGGACAGGTGTCTTTTATACAGATGATGAGTTCAAACAGGTGCCATTCATACAGGTAACGAGTGGGGGACAGAAAAGCTTCTTACAGAAGACGTTACAGGTCTGTGAGAGCCAGAGATTTTCCTTGTTTGAGGTGACCAAATACTTATTTTCCACCCTAATTTACGAATAAATTCTTTACAAATCCTACCATGTGGATTCATGGATTTTTTTTTCACATTCTGTCTCTCACAGTTGAAGTGTACCTCTGGTGCAAATTACTGACCTCTGTCATCATTTTAAGTGGGGGAACTTGCACAATCGGTGGCTGACTAAATACTTTTTTGCCCCACTGTATATTTGTTTTTAAGAAAAATAAGAGCCACATATGAGGATATTCGTTTAAAATTTTGATAGGACAGTATAATGTAAGTGGATATCAGGCCCTTGTAGAGCAAAATTCACTGTTTTGGTCTAAATAACCCAAAATGTGATCATAGGAGGTTAAATATAAGAGAAAGAGAGAACTTTAATTCTACAGTGACCATCAAAACGATGAAAAAAAATATTGCTGTAAACAGTTTATTTTGCGACACAATGAAACAATCCATAGCGCAAAATGAAACGATAGACGTTTTCATATCATCATCATCCGATCTATCTATCTCTCTCTCTCTCATTATATCGAACAGCCCTGCCTTGAGGCGACTGTTGTTGGGATTTGATGCTATGTAAATAAAACTGGATTGAACTGATAACTTACCTGATCAAAAAATGAAATAAAATCATTCATGTGACTGTGTCATATCGACCTAAATTCACAAAAGCATCAGTTTGTAAACTTTGTAAACCCCCTTCCTGATTCTTGTCCAGATTGTAAAAGGGGGTTCTTTCTCTCCACTGTTGCCAAATGCTTGTTTACAGGGCATCAAATGGGGTTCTTTGTTCTCTACCGTACAATATAAAGGGCACTGAAATGACTGTTGTTATATAAAGAAAACTGAACTGCATTAAACTGTGATGGATGTTTGCAATATAAAAGTTTGGGTAAGCATTGTGCCCTCAATTTATCTTCTAAACAGGTCTGGCGAACTGCGAGGTTTGCTTTACATCTGTCAGCTGACCACCCTTTTCTTTTGGCTGGAAACTCCAGATCTCAACGATTAACACCGTGAATATCTTTGCCAGATGGACTTTGGCCACAAATACAAAAGTAGGTTATTGTTCTGTACGGCCACTTTTCCAGGATTGCTCAGACAACAGCTGAAGTGAATGAAGCTTACTAAAGAGCAGAACAGCATCCTTAGACGTGAACAAAATGTGGCTGTTACATACACATCATTGGCTTCAAGGCCAAATGACACATCAGAAACACAAATGGAAAGGCCCTTGCATGCACACACAAACACACACACAGAAGTGAGTGAGTGATAGGAGGGAGGTG
>NW_005187490.1:1226922-1229715 GCF_000239375.1 Pundamilia nyererei
TTACATACACATCATTGGCTTCAAGGCCAAATGACACATCAGAAACACAAATGGAAAGGCCCTTGCATGCACACACAAACACACACACAGAAGTGAGTGAGTGATAGGAGGGAGGTGAGCAGCTGGAGTGATACATGGTGAGTTGAAAGAGGGAAGGCCAAGCAGCTATAAATCCAACCCTCTCCCAGTCAAACCTTAAGAAGCACAGACTGATTAAATTTTCATTCTTTCACCTGCTTTGTTTCCTCTCTCCCCATTTTTTTCCTTTTTCAGTTGCTACAGCAGAAATAAATCCCCGCCTGTCTGCCGGTTTGGAGCCTGAAACAACCTCCTGCAGTACAAGCAGCTCATCAACAACTTGCTAAAAAATAAATAAATACTGTAGTAGTTCATCTGAACAAATTGATTTCTCACGGATATCACAAGCTGGATTGCATTTTCTGCACAGTTGATTTTAAACAGAAAAGCAAACGAACATGAAGACGATGGAGTGGGTAACGGCGGAAAAACACAGAGGCCTTTGAAGGCACACTCCACAATCGGTCTGGTTGCATAATATCCTTACAGGAACAGCAGGGAGCGTGGACAAAAGCAAAGTAGTTTGTACATTTCATTTTATTTTAGTGACAGAAAATAAATCTTCTTGTTAACAAGCCCCGAGGCTGACTCTAAAAGTAGATGCCAGATAGATTGTTTCTTCCCTTTCTACCTTTTGCACACGAGTTAAATCTTTTGCTTTTCATTCTTATTTTCATTAGATGATCATTACAGTCCTAATGATGACAGTGCTGCTAATGACAAGCTAAATCAAGTGAGGCCATCAGCCGGCATCATTCCCTCTCCGTCTGCCCATATTTGATGTTTTCTCTACCAACACTTGATATTTAAAAAAAAACTAAAAAAAAACACCTGTTTCCATACTTGTCTGCTGCCAAGTCCGGGGGGAAATTTCCAATCTCAGGATTTACCTTTCATCTCTTCAGCAGGGTGCGCTCTCCATCGAGAGGCAGTTTTATCTATTTGTTGCATGTACAAGGCTTCGAGACCTCATGAAACTTGGCGGTTGATGTGGTCACGCCACATGCTTTTTATTTTGATCAGTTCAATCATGCTGCCATACAAAACCCCTAAAAAAGTAAACCTCCACCAGCACTCAATATTTCTCTCTGGCTACCTTTACTGAATTAATTTCCTGACCTTGGAAATCAGAAATGGGATCTGGGGACAAAAAATCCATTCGTTTCATTTGAGGTATGAAATAATGACTGACATTTCATATTTGGATCATTTACTAAATTTACTCAGTTGTGAACCGTGTCCATCAGACTGCTTGCAAATGTTTGTTATACTCGCCTCATGCTCTGCCCTTTAATGTTCAAGGACATTTCAACAACTGAGTGTGCAGGACGCTACAAGTTCATCTAATAGTTTATAAGCAGTGTTAACTCTCAGCACAGTTTCCACAGAGAAGCAAGTGTTTTTAAAAAAAAATGTAATAGGTGTTGGACCCAAAAATCTAACAAGCACCACATGACAACAAAAAGGTGAGGTATGATTAGCATACAAGCATGCTACCTCCAATAAGGGAGGTAATATTTTTAGTAGTGTTTGCATGCAAGTCATCATTCTGTCTGCAAACATGAAAAGTTTTGACTTAACTCTGTACAACACTGTAGGGGTGATTTATTGGTTCAAACCTGACACAAAGCCTTCCAACTTAGAAACTGTGATTCTCACAAATGTGGTGTGTATTTTCAGCATGTAGAAAGGTATCTAAAGGTCAGTGATAATGCTGTATAGAGCCATTTAAAACTGTTTCTTACCGTCTTTGTTTGTATTGACAACAGACAGGCACATAGGGGATGATATATTTTACAACTTCCTTTGTTTCAAATTGACCCTAAAATATGTCTTTAAAGAGGCTATTGTCAAAAGAAAGAGAAAGAGCTGCTAGTTAAAGATATACTGTAAGCTCAAGTTAATCATGTCTCCTTATCAACAAATCAGTGCTTATAATCCATTACATACTCCCTGATAGTATTTGTGTAATCCAAGTAAACATCTCTCATGCTACTGATTCACCTGATTTTTAAGTTTCATTTTTCACCACAAACGTCTCAAAGCACCTCCAAAAAGAATTAAAACAAAATAAAAAATAAAAAACACAATCCTATTTCCTTAAAAGTAAATACTGCCTTCTGAGCTACCTTGCTGGAGATTTGTGCTCTCTGACTGCTACATCTACATGTGACCAAGGCCTTACAGGTACGGACTACTGGCTCATTTTTTGAGTTGGCTTCATTTTTTTAGCCCTCAGGTGGTTTCTTGGTCTCTTAAAGTTACAGACACACACATGTTGGATCTATGTGTAATTTGGGGAAACTAACCAGCTAACAGTTGTCGTCTCATACTACAGACGCTGCAGAGATGCTTTACGCAGCACAAAGTAATCGATATGCAGAACCTGTCCCACATCACATGACCACAGTGAGGAAGCATGATAAGCACGCTGCATGATCACACAGATGTCTCTATTGTAAAAAGGTAAAATCTAGAGAAGATGAAATAACTTAAATCAGTGCAAAAGGGCTCGTTTTTAGCAACAAGGCATTTCTTCTTCTGATCCAGCTTTTCAGTTTTTTTCTATATATTCTATTGTTAAAAGTAAGTTGATGATCTTTTATTACTAGTTTTGATTACTGTTTGAAATTTGATTTATGTAAATTATGAAGCTGTTTGAGCTTCCTTTTCACAGGAACAAACAAAAGCCGGCAGAACGAGGCTCAGGCAAGC
>NW_005187490.1:1229735-1230923 GCF_000239375.1 Pundamilia nyererei
TGAGGTAACCAGTTGGGGCTGCAAATAATCCCGGAGACAGATGCTCAGGCTTCAGGCAATTTTTTCTACTCTTAGCTTTGCATGGTGTTAGTGACTGCTGGTATCCCTAATATAAAGGGCTGCACGAAGGTCCAGTATAAACTAAGTTCATTAGTGCAGATGTGAACACAGTCACATTTGTGTTCGGACCAAAACAATTGCACCGAGACCCTTGCGGGACGTGGTCTCAGTCTGGTTCCTAACAAACTCTAATGGGGTTTTGGTAATGGTGTATGTTGCAAGTTTGAACTAAGCATCTCCCCGTTAGCACATATACTTTGCAGTCTGGGATGCAGGAGAGCACCACAGATGTGAAAAGGTCAGTAAATTCTCCAGAGTCTCTAACAGTCCAGAACACAGCACCTTCTTCCTGTGTTTACTTTTCTGGCCACTAAGCGGTCTGATCATTTTCACATGGTTTGTAATGACACATTTTGGTTCCCTCTGAGATTGCTTGGATATTTCCCCCTGAGTGGGGGGGGAAATAATAATAATAATAATAATAGGAAAAAGCTTCTGCAAAACAAACCAACGGAGAAACATGCAACCTCCCACAAGATTAGAAAAATACAAAGTGTGGCTAATTGGGATTATAAAATCAATTTATCCAAAAAGAGCTTCTGCCTACCCGTAAGATTTCAGAGAGTCCTTCCATGCATAATGTGTTTAATATACAAGCTGAGGCAATATTTATGGTCGGCCTATGAAGCCCCTCTCTCTCATGTCAAGTCACGCTTCCTCCCTCGAACATACACACACTCGCGCTCTTTCCTGAAATAGATTATTAACTTCAGAGTGCTGCAGAAAGGAGCTGTCTGGTACACTGATGCTCTGCGTGTGTGTGTGCGCGCGCGTCAAAGAAGGACAGATCAGATAAGGACTCTCTGTGAGAGATGTTTGGCCTGGTTAGCTTGCTCACAGTCACAAAAACACTCGCCAGAGCACAGCTAAAATAGAGCTGTGTCAGTCATATCATTAGAGTTCATCAGCACTTCCTTGAAGCTGCGCTGCGTTTCTGCCTGGCAACAGTAAGAGGTATGACAGCGCAGCCAGAGGAGACGTTTAACATGACAGCACGCATCACTACAAACTCTATCTGCACTAAAAAGAAGCCTCAGTGGTACAAAATAATCGTGAATGACAAAAAAA
>NW_005187490.1:1231245-1236075 GCF_000239375.1 Pundamilia nyererei
TTTTTTTTCTCCTTGTCGGTGTGAAAAGCTCCAGCAGTGCATAATCAGAGAAGCACAGAATGGAGTGCAGCCAAGCAGAGCGATGCAAAATGAGCCACTGCTGCTTTAATGCTGAGAACATGTGCTCGGATGATGCAGTGACCCCACTCCCTCACCCCACCTCCACTCCCACACCGCTCCAGCCTCTGGGACCAAATGCAGGATCTTTGGCCTTGGATCCATTGCAGGCAGAATCCTCTTCTTAGATGTGCTGCCACACCTCTGATCACCTGTGCCCTTTAGATACGGGGGGGGGGGGGGCAGAGCAAAGAAAAGCTACCGTCTCATTAGGATGCAAAGACAGCCAGCTAGGGTCTGAGCATGAGCAGCAGCAGCAGTGTTAATTTAAGCTACAACTCAAAACTTTAATCCTTGAGGCCAGAGCAGTCTTGATGGCCCTGTCCTCCATGTCTGAGTCGGGTTTCTGCTCCAACTGTTGTCACTCGTTTTGATGAAATATCTGCTAATACCTCCCAAAGGGCTGAAGTAACTATTAAAATCGAAGCCTCTGCTAATAAGGTCATCTCGGGCATACAGCTCTGACAGTGAGCCGAGAAGTCCCACCAGCCTTTACAATAAAGTTGGCTCAAAGGGAGGATGTCCTTAACATTTACATACTTTTCATATTTCATGCCTTCACAAGTGTGTTCAAGGTCAGCTATGACCTGGGCTAAGAAAACCTTCATATGTTATTGAAGGTTAAGTTGGCAAGAACAATCTGGGACTGTTGGGATTTCATTTACAACTATGCAGACCCAATGCAAGCATCTTTAAATGACCTTTTCATACTTGTCATTGTGTCTCATCCACTGCAGTGGTTTTCTATCCCTGTTTGGAAGCAGGGAACATTTTTGGTACTTAATGATGGAAATTCATTTTACTCATGAGCTAATTTCAGAGCTTTTACACAAAAAAGAAGGAAGCTCCTTTTGCAGAATTACCTGTCAACTACAACAGCGGTCCCCAACCTCCGGGCCACGGACCGGTCATTTTGTACCGGGCCGCAAGATTTGAGGCTCAGGTGTGGAACTCATGGTTTCCAGGGTTTTTACCAGTTTTTAGCGTTTTTTTAATCATTAACTCTGTTTCCCTGGGTCTTTTCCCTTGTGTTATGAATAAATCTTTTTTGGGGGGGTACCGGTACTGGTTTTGTTTTGTTGTATTTATCCGCAACACCTTAAAGGCCGGTCTGTGAAAATATTGTCGGACAGTCTGTGGTGCAAAAAAGGTTGGGGATCGCTGAACTAAAAGGCAAAAATTCTACTCAGATTTGGTTTTAAGGGCTTTGCTGAGTTTCTTTATATTTTGTTGATGGTTATCTTTCACGTCAAAAGTTCATCTTTTAAAACCAAGCGGCAACCGTCCAGGAAGAATGAAGCCAACAGGAAGCGTAAAAAGCTTGAGTCCCATGTAAAACTGCAACTTCATGCTGTCTACATCCATCTTTTTTTATACAGTTTAGGAATAATCTGAGTGTAAGGCTATCTAAAACATTCCCTCTGACCTCCTTACATCCCTATCTATAGATTATGGCTTTTGTTATAACTACAGGATTCAAAACCCTTGGAGCAAAGCTGCTGAAGCACCGGTTTTCATTTCCCCAATGTTTGATTACATCCCCTTTTTTAATACTTCTTATGAGACATACTTTGACACCAAATAAATTGAGCAGATGTGAACTGTGGCTTTGCAAACCTCTTTGGATTGAATCTCGGAAATGTTATTTACTTGAGAGCTGAAGAGGACACATTGGAGCGTGCAGCGCTGCCGTTCATTTGATTTGTCAGGGTTTCTAAACGGATGAACCGAGCGATCGTGTGTGAGCAAGAATCCTTATGAAGCCAAGTAACTGGCATCAAATAGAGCAGGTTGTAGCGCAGCAAGCCTTCTCATCTGTCAGCCGTCATCAGAGTTTTCAGAGGTATCGCGTCCGACATTCCCCGTGCATTAAACACGAGCTCGGAGCTTAAGTGCTCTGTGAAGCGGGCGGAATTCACCGCAATTATGAGTAAAATGTACTAAAAATTGACATATGCAGAAGAAGAATACACGGTAAAGTCATTCTCCTTTCACATTTGATAAAGCTACAGATAAATATTTATAGATTTTATCTTATTTATTATTCAGTGCCACCACAGATTTATGTGTCATTGTTACACAGTGGGTAACGGGGCTGCAAAGCTCTGTCAAAGTTCACTGACGTAAGTGAAGCAGCAGTATTAATAAAAGCAGTCTCTCCATCTGAACGCTATTCTTTGCTTTGAGCTGAAATTGCACTGAGCCTAAAGTCACATTTAAATCAGCCTCACTAAGGGACCGGCTGATTACCTCCTCCTCCTCGTTCTGTCTCGTCTTTCCTTTGCAGCACCACAAACTTTTAATCTGATTGTGAGGGCTCTGATGCTCAGCCAGCTCCTCTTCCTCCTCCTCCTCCTCCTCCTCTCTCTCTGAAGCCACAGGAGGTGGGGAGGAGCCCAGTTTCCCTCTATGTAATCAGCACAATCGATTGCTTTAATTGATGACAGCAGATACATGATCGGTAGCATCAGAATTTATCAATGACTCTGTGGCCAGACATTCAATTCCTCACAGTCCGGCTCCTGGTTATTAGATTCCCGGACTTTATCTGATTCAGCTATTTATAGACCAAAAAATATAAGCATGCCATCTAATGCCCAAGTCACCAAGACACGGCGTTTTACTAAAGATCCGAAATGACCAAGCAGCTTTTGGTTTTCTGAATATTTGTATCTGAGCGAGCAAAACGAAATTAAAACTCCTGACATGTAAAGTTAATAACACTGATCTTTTTATTGTTGCTATGTAATATTCTGATGGGAAACCTCTGATCCTGATCACATCTGGTACTTTGACACATACTATGAATTATAACTCTGCTACAGACCAATCAACCCATATTATAACAACAGCACTCCCCGATGGCAGCTGTCTCTCTCAGCACGACAATCCCCAACACAATGAGTGTCTGACCTTCTTAGGCCCCACCCTGCAACTCACTAAAACCTAAGGATCTGGTGCCAGGCACCACAGGACATCACAGAGCTACAGCTGTTTCTGCAGAATGTGGTAGATCTGCAGAACATCAAGCAGGTGTGTGATTTTAATGTTCATAAGAAGATGTTACACTTTACAAGAGCTGGCTTGGATCCATCTAAAGTTGAAAGGAACAGCCATGAAAATTCACCAAGCCCTCCCGTGAAAAAGGTTAGAACATGTATCATGATGCCACAACGAACAAATGAAGCCCAATCTCTTAAGCTGCCTTCAGTCCATGAAACTGTGTTGTGTTTAAAAGACACGGCTAACTGACATCAGCTGTCACGTTGCTGTTTGCGAAGCATCCTGAAGTGAAAGAGATTCAGTCGCATATGATGTTAAACACTAAGAAAACAACAGCAGCAGGATGCAGTGACTCAGACGACCAGAAAACCGGATGTTTAGCAGCTGGAAGCAGAAGGTTTGAGTTGATTTTGAAACAGTGCAGCACGGGGAGCGTTTCATCTCCGCTGGTGTGTCATCAGACGCCGATCATTAGGCAACAGACTCTAACCTGGCACTTACTCAGATGTTATTTTCAATCCCTGACTGACACAAACAGACACACAGTAAGAAAAAGTACTAGCTGCAGATCTGTTCCCATGGTAACGTGGACCAATAGATCTCAGCTATTGACTGAGGATGAAGATCTCTGTAGACCTATTAAAGAAAACGCCTACATTCACATACTGTATGAGCCTGCAGACACACACACACATACACACACCAGCTGGGCATCAGCCTTCAAAGCATCTTTTTTCTGTTCTAAATGCAGAAAACAAAAATACAATGGGAACATTTTCTCTCTGGGAAAAAAAAAAAATGAAAACAGCCAAAGGCTTGAGTAACCAGGTACGAGAGAGAAAGTCAAATCTCCCTGAGCCATTCTATGGAACAGCTCACTCTTAAGTGGCACAGCAGCATGACATAAAAGAGGATATATCATCCAGAGCAAGTGGGCAATTTGCTCTGATTTAACCGGGGAGGCTAGGCAGATAAACTCTCTTTTGCTAAATACTTTGGCAATCGTCTCCATTTTCTCAAATCTTTACCCAACAACAGGTTTATGCATCTAATGAAGATGTTCCTATCACAGGGGTGCAGTCTCTCTTTATTACCCTCTAATCACACCCTGAGTAGTGGCGGCATTTGTTATTAAGATGAGCCCGAATTTCATTATTTTCCAGTTTGATCAGGAAGTGAGGTTGGTAAAGTGGCACTGAGACAGAGAAAGAGAGACAATCTTCCTTTAACTACATGGCACTGAGTGTGCAAGTCAGTCAGACAATCGCTTAAATTATTATGCAAATATAAACCAGCAGCAAGCCAACAGAGCTGCTACTAAACTATTCCATTAATTCACACCTGTCCTTTAATTACTCGTTTTAGGGAAAAATGAGGAAGAGGAGTGTGCCGGGGAATGTGCTGCGTCTGATCTCCCATAACATCACCATATATGTATGAACACGTATGAAGTTATCTTTTCTGATGCACTACTTAGACCAGAACAGGTCACTCCTTTAGAGCAACATTGTCAGCTGCAGGTGTGGCAACATCGTGGAAGTGAGACAAAACCATTCACTGTATATAAAAGATGGCAGTAAATCCTATAGTCCTATAATTTAAGTTTGATTGTTTGATTTGTGTGGTTTGTTTGAGGCCTTTGTCGAACACAGGCTGTCAATATAGTCTAACTTGTTGAAACTCTGTGAAGTAGAAGCTGAAGGCAATTTT
>NW_005187490.1:1237010-1240261 GCF_000239375.1 Pundamilia nyererei
TGCCCGCTGTTGCACAACATTTCAGGGAAACCTGCCATTCAAACACAGAAACCGCACCAAAACGTTACATTGAATGTTCACATTATTACACCACTGCACTGTATTTTGGGGCTTTTACATTGACATCGTGTCCAGTAGGCTTACTTTATATTGTAATTTTCATGGGACGTTATTTGCTTTCGATAAAGGCAAATATGAACAGATGAATAATACAATTCAAATAAATTTGCAGCTGCATTTAATTATAACAAGAAGCATATTCTCTTTGTATTTGTCTGATGTAATATGGTTGGCACCTCAGAAGAATGAGTTTATCTAAGCTGAAGCTCATTTATTCCTTATCTTTTTTTTTTTAACTGTCTTTTCCCAGATACTGCTACAGTGTACATGCTATCTTGGCAGAGGGCCGACATATTTATTATAATTATTCGTGTGTCACTTTAATTGAAAGTTTGAAAAGATATTTTTAATACTGTTCTCAGTGGGGCTGGCCACACTGACTCATTATTCCTGGAAAGCGACAGGACATTTGACATTTTTGCAAATGTCACCCTCGGAGCTGTGAGCACCACCAATAAACTGCGGTTCAGACGGGCTGTGTGTTGGCACATTTATGTTTTATTTTAACAATATTTATTGTGTACAGGCATTCACATCTCAGCTGTAGCTAATACACGTGTTGTGGATTATTTCAGCTGAACAGACTTGACTTAAAGATTTAAAAGCTCAAAAAAAAAAGTCCGATTAAATTAGAAAATGTGTTTTGCAAATTGGATGAAATGGCCGTTTATTTCTCATCTCCACTGGATCTGACTGAAGCAAATAAATTCTAATTGTGTTGTTTGTGACTTTTTAAGCACAGCTTTGCAGATTTCTCCCTTTATCAGACGAGGTTTACTGTTGCTATGCGTCCAAAGTCCGTTTCGGTGTATTTAATTCTCTTCTTTTATAAGATTTTATCAAACCTGTAATCAGTGTAAACATGACTAACAGATGAGCAGTGTTGCCTGCGCGGTCGTTCCAGCCAAAGCCCAGGAACATGTCAGTGTATGAAGGCATTCTGACACAAAATGACCCAACTTAAGGCCTGAATTATTTCCTTAAGAAAAAGAAACAGCATCTTCTTAAGGGACTGAAACAGTAATTTCCAGTATATGCATATCCCAAAGGATTACACGGAGGCTTTGCTGTCAGTATTAAAGAAACAGCTTCCTGCATTAATTATTGCTTCTCTGAATGAGGACTGGTGCTTTTATTTTTTGCTTTTTATCCTCGGATGTCTGTGAGCACATAGAGATCCTAAATTATTAATTTGTGCCGACTACGAAACGTCCCCTATGGATCTTAATCGAGGCTGAAGACCTCGGGGCCCAATTTTCCATGAATGAATAAAAAGTTTCCTCCTTAACGCAAAGAAGCGGCCGCGGCGAGCGCAGCGCTGCGGTCCACAGTGCGCTCCGGCTGCCTGTTTGGGGCCGTGACATCGGTTAGGGCCTCTGTGACACTACACCGACGGTTCAAACGCAAAATAAAGAGATTTAAAATCAGTCAGACAAATAAATCAATACGGTAAATGTATAAACAACAACAACAGGAACCCCTTCAGAAATCGCCACAACACCTCCGGGTGCATTAACATAGCTGCTGCTGCTTTTGCAGCTCGTCTCCTGTCTAACAGAGTTTCATTAGGTCTTCCTCTCCACTGGCTCTTCATCGCTGTTTTCATGGAGCCAGCTCGAGAGTGGATTCAAAACATTAGCGCGACTCAGGCGGCTGATCGCGAGGTTTATGCTTTATTTACGTGATTAAAATAAGAATACAGGGCTCCTCTCGGTGACAGGAAAAAGAGAGCATCGGGGTCCTACCGTCAGCGGCCAGGGAGCTCTGCATCATCAGCATCAGCACCGCGCCGATGGTCACAAACCACCGGGCCACCATTCCATTCAGCACGCGCGTCCTCTTCCCGATCCTCGGCGAGTAGATGGCCACCATCCCCGCATCCAGGATCCATAGCGACGAGGAGGAAGAGCAGGGGTCTTCTTTCTTATTTACCCCTCCGACCCCGGGGCCACCGCTGCTGGAGAGGCGCGCATGTTTGGGAGCCATTGGTCAACCAATTAATCCTGAATGGGAAACATCTAACGGCGCTGCTGGGATGAAAGGCATCCGATCAACCTGCCCCCGGTTCGGACAAGCAGGGCTCCGCTCTCCATGAGCCTGCTGGAGGCTGTGAAGGTCGACGAGGAAACAAAGAAGCGTTAGTTTTCTCCTTTTGCGCGTCTGGCTGTGTCAGTTTCTGTGTGCGTGCGTGAAGTCTGATGTCCCTACTGCGTCCGCAAGGCGCTCTCCATATCTGCTGGCAGCTGTGTCAATGCACAGATACAGACCCGGAAATCAACCGAAGTTCTCTTCAAAATAAAACCGCGTGCACTTTGTATACAAGAGCTATTCTTCAGGCTACTACCTTTTCAGATTTTTCTTTCTTTTCTTTTTTTTTAAAGTCAATTTCTGAAATTTTAAATTGAGAAGAAGAAGTCTTTTTTATGCAACCAATTTTGGTTACCAGCATATTACCACTATATAGCCCACTGCACTTGTGGTGCAGTAGGCTATATAGTGATTTTTCTTGATATAGTGATTTACTTGAGCGTTTCAGATGCTTTATACAGAACCCCTCATTCACACATATTTACATTTATACAAACACCTTTTTTCTACGTCTAACTGATTGCTATCGCTATTGAATTGGGAGCAACTGGGGTTTTAATATCTTGCCCAAAGATACTTTGGCATACAGACTGGAGCCGCCAGGAATCAAATCACCAACCTTCCAGTTGGTAAATAACCTGCTCCAAGACATCCCAACTGCAGGTATGTCCTATTGCCCAGATTTAAGAAGGTTTCGATTAAAAGCAATGCGTTTATAGTAGATATTCTTTTGCTGCTCAGTTAAGATTCAGCAGAATACTTGGTCACATTTTGCATTTCCCTCTGCAGGTCAGAATATACTTGATGCTGCAGCCTGCTGAGCCAGCCTACTCCATACAGGATAGAGGGTATACTGGAGGTTTTCAGTGCACTAGAGTGTAGCGCAGTTCGCAATGGACCAAGTGTTCTGTCCCTGTAGCAAATAAGACACCAGGCTTAACTTTTGTGCATATTTTGATTTGGGTGTTCTGTCTATTAAATTTTAAAAATTTCCCTTTTATGTATACGGTCTATTTTAAAAATTGCATATTTTGCCTAAAGCT
>NW_005187490.1:1240697-1242671 GCF_000239375.1 Pundamilia nyererei
CTCGTTGGTCGCATGCTCCAAAAAGGGAATTGGCCGCCGTTCTTCTGAGCTTTCCTTTAACCGTGTGTATCTGAAGTCCATCCCATGTAACATGACTTTCAATAAAGACCATTCTTGCTGCGTGTTTACAGGTGTTTTCTCCTTTTTTTTTCTCCCCAAAAAGGAAAACCAGCGCCACTTTTAACAAACGTGACCTTCAAAATAAAAGCACAAAAAACTTTAACATAAAATAAAATAACATAAAATAATGTACAGCTTAAACAATTTATAATGATGACATGGACCTTGACAAGATAAAGAAATAATCTAAATGATATAAACAATGTCATCATGCCAACAGCTACACTATACGTGTGTTTTTGTCATATGCCAGATAATTTATACACTTCTTGAAAATAACGGATTTGTTTATTTTCATTATATTTCCAAATAATGACACATAATGAAATAAATAAGCTATAGCCAGTTTAAGTCAATAGTATGACAGTGACAAATTAAATATAATATGTATGTAACAAAAAGAGAGTTCCGGAGGTGAAACGTGGTTCTAGGATGATAAAGCTACAATTTCCTTAAGGCTTGCCTGGTCCAGCTACTCATTTAACACTTTTTGTTCTTGTAAAACCAATTTATACAAGTTTAGATTTTCCGAGACGCTCACTTCCGGTCTTGTTCTGCTAACTGCGGCCACCTTGACACATCTTCCTGCAGGTAGAAACAGCCTGTGTGTTTGGTGTAATTACGCTGGAAATGACAGGAACACACTGGATCTAACAGACTAATTATCCCCCCGTCTAAAAACTGAGATGAGACATGAAACCTTTGTATTAGTAGTAGATTAACTCCCGCATTATTCCGAAAGAGGACCGAAACCCCGGGCGGGCAGTGTTTGTGGCTGAGTTCAGCTGGAAGCAGGCGACCCCTGGTGGCAGCCGGAGGAACGGCCTCAAAGTGAACTCCATCGTGCCCAATTCGCTGTAATAGAAATACAAATTTCAGTATTTTCAAAAGGAATATATGTAAAAAGATCAAGAAAATTAGGCACAACAATTCTAATTTTCAGATATCAGTTTTTCACAACATAAAGCTTTTTTCACCAATACCTACAGTAAATAATATAAATATATAAACAGTGCAAACAACTTCCAGTGACAAGATGCTGTAAACTTTATATTCATTATTTCTATTATAGAAATAATAGTGAAGTTTTACTTTAGTGAAAGAGCTCCCGCCAGTCATACTCCAGGACCATGCATTTGTATATATCATCATCTAACCCGCACAGATTGAGGCCTGCAGAGAAGCTACCTGGTAGGCCTGTTTACACACAGCTCAAATCACACAAATAAATAAATTAAAAGTGCAACTGCTGGCTTTTTTCTGACAGAGAAAAATCAGATGTTTTGTTCATTCTGTTTGCACACTTTTGCACCTTTATTAGAAAAGCAATGGAGTAACTGTGGCACTTAAACTACAAGGAGTAGGGGAAGGAGATATCAAGAAGATGCAAACACTGATATAAAATGCTGTTTTATGGTTTAAGAGACATCATCAGTTTAGAAGTGAGTGATAACTCAGTGCAAAACTAGCTGCATTTACAGAAACCTACAGAAATACAGCAGCCATTATGGGTGATGTGCAGAGATGTAGAAACTACAGAAGGCTGATGCTGATGAAGTTATGGGAACTTAAGGTAACACGACAGGTGATGATCAGTGACCAGTAGTATGTCTTCGTTTCATGATAAAGGCACTACACACATGATGTTTGCTTTAAGAGTATTAATGCAGAAGTACAGAGAAGGTCAGTAGGAGTTGCACTCTGTCTTTGTGGATCTAGAGAAATCATGTGATAGGGTCCCAAGAGTCGATCTGTGGTGCTGTATGAAGAAGTCAAGTGTGACAAGGAAGAACAGTATGTGAGGATGGTGCAGTACATGTTTGAGGGCAGTGAAACACCAATGAGGTGTAGAAG
>NW_005187490.1:1243546-1247132 GCF_000239375.1 Pundamilia nyererei
TTGCTTTTCCGGATCAAAGAAAGAGGCAGAGCAACCAACGAATTAAAGATTTAACTTGTATGTTCATCTGTAGGGTGTAGCTGTAGGAACCCCAGAGTGCACCAAGACGCTCCAGTCCTCCAGGTGAGATTAACCTGCTGGCAGCTGATGCTTTAGCTTGTCTGTCTCTGCAAATCCATGTTCAGAGTGTGAAAACTATTACTGCAATGTTATATTTCCACTGTAAACATGTTGGCTGTTCTCTGTGCCTGCACATATTACTCTGGTACAGCTGAGTATATTTACAGTTCATGGTACTTGATTGCCCTGATAGTCATAAATATTTTTTCTCTGAAATGGTCAGAACATTCTTGCCATTTAGCAAGTGCACACAGTACGTGATACTAAACTGCGTAGGTGCTACGTCTGACGGTAATCTCTGTGTCCATTTCATCACTCTTCGGTACCAGAGTATGTTATAGGTCTTATTAACAAAGGTAAGATGATTTGCCACTTATTTATAGCTGTTAAAGTATGCTTGTACTTGACATTTACAAGGGTAGCATGGTTTGGCATGCAATTTTAACATTTTATTTTCTACCATTGCTGTATTATTTTAGAAGATCGTGTCACTATAAGATATGTTGGTTAATCTTTTGTAGGTGGAAAGAGTAGTGGAATATCTGGTGAACCTGAGCCTGCTGCTCAACCACAGAGACCCATACCTCCAGGTGGACCAACCACCAACATATTTGGGCCTGCAGTCACTGCACCTGCACAAAGTCCAAGCTGAAGCCCCCCAAATAAGCCAAAGGTAGGCTGTAACATTACCTTCCTTTCACTCTTTGACTTGTATTTTATGAGTTGCAGAACATTTTTATTCAAAGCCTGTGCAACAAAAGGACTCTTCAGTGAGGAATACATAGCTTTGCGACAGGCAGCACTTCAATAATAATCTCTAATAAACAGACACTAACTAAGCCCCACCCCCACCTGTCTGCCTCCAGTGAGGCTGGTGGTATAGTAACCTCAGAGGTGATCTCTCATTTGCATAGATAGTGACCGCAAACCTGGCTGATGTAAATGGTAAATGGACTGGTTCTTATATACTGTAGCGCTTTTCTACTCTGAGCACTCAAAGCGCTTTATACAACTAATTCATTCACCCAATCACACAAGCACGTTTTTTTCTAAGTTGTTAAGTGCTCACTGTCTAACATTCATACACATTCACACTGATGTGAATGCTATATACAATATGAGTATAATACAGCAATGCCAGAAAGAGTATTGCACTTAGTGTTATTGCTATTGCACATGTGTGGATGTGTGTGTTTGATCAGTTGAAGTCTTTGTTGTGGAGTCTGACAGCAGTGGGGAGGAAAGACCTGCGAAATCTCTCCGTCCCACATCGTGGGTGCCGCAGCCTGCCACTGAAGGAGCTGCTCAGTGGGAGATGTTGTCCAACAGGGATGACAGCTTAGCCACCATTCTCCTGTCACTCACCACCTCCACTGGGTCCAGAGGGCATCCTAGAACAGAGCTATTGTAGATGTCTGTGATTACTAATCAGCAAAGGTGTGTTTAAGTCAGCACGAAAGCCTGAAGTCACCTCTAGCTTTAGCTCATTGTTTAATGAATCAACAAAGGTCCTGATGTTGGTAACCTGTCAGTTGTAGGTACTGAGGGTCGTTCAGATTATTTGCAAAAGTAAACAAAACATGTGGCAAATATAATCATCGTGACCTTTAAAACGAAAGAAATACAATAATGTAGAATAATTTCACTTTCTTGTCCTGTTCTCATGTCCATCTGATATGCATTTTTATGCCCATTTACTCATCTGTCATTTCAATAAACACACCATCTAGAGAGGTTTTAAAGGACAACCTGACATTAAAAAGAAATGATGAGTTTGTGCTTGCAGGTCACTGTCTTTGTGTTGATTTCTTTCTTTCTTTTTTGCAGACTGATTTACCTTTATAACATTATGAATTTCCATTTTAAGTGTATGCAGTAAAACAAGAACACCTGTGCATTTTATTTTCTTCCTTAACTTTACCTTCTTTGTTTTAAATACAGGACAATCTAAGTGTGGGACCTGACCCTGAATCACCAGGTGGGTACTGTACATGTTTTTTGTCTATAACTTTTTTCATTGTACTATTAAACTACGTGTGTTAAGCCTTGCTGTTCAGACAGATCAGATTTAATCATATTGTACTGTTTTCTGAACTCTAGTTTTGCAACCTAAACTTTTAATCAGTCTTTGTTAATGAGTGAGAAAAATACATTTTGAGTCTATTTGCATATAACTGCATATAGCTCCATGCAAACAATGAAATCATGTGAAATCTATCACCCCCGGTCTTGCTGATTTGCATTGGTTACCCATAAAATATCGTATTAAATTTAAAATATTGTTGCTCACCTTTAAAATTATAAATAAATTAGCCCTTAGCTATCTTGTTGATCTCCTTAGTCCATATGTCCCTGGGCAGCCCTCAGGTCTTCAGCCTAATTACTCTTGGCTCAGCCTAGATCTAGACTTAAATCTAGGGGTGACATGCTTTTGTCCTGGTTGCACCTAACCTGTGGAACAACTTTCCCATCGCTATCCATGCGTCAGACTCCATGTTATCTTTTAAATCCTGTTTAAAAACTCACTTATTTAACCTAGCTTTCCATCTGGTTATTGTCCCTATTTTATATTGGGCTCAATTTTTTATCTGTGTACTTTATCTTTTAGCTATATCTGTTCTTATATTCCCTTTTAGCTTTTCAGCTCACAGCCAGAGAGAGAGAGAGAGAAAAAGAGAGAGCTTCATTTTAGATGTCAAAAAGTATGACGTCACAACATTCTGATTGGTCACTTGCAATGTTGATCCTGGAACAACATTTAATATGGTGATCTGGGAACAACACCAACACGACGGTATCAGATCGCCGGCAGCCAGCTGTGCCAGAGTGACCGAGCCCCAGGCCGAGGGCACCCCACCCCCGAAGTGGCCCGAGCGAGCCCCAGGCTCCAGGCCCCGACAAGCCTATTTAATCATGTCTTAATTTTCCTGTTTCTATTGTAAAGCACTTTGGTGTACCGCTGGTTCTTTAAATGTGTTATATAAATAAAGTTGTATTGTATTGTATAGTCTCAATAAATTGTCCTCCATCTCTGCGTTTTTTGTTTTTTTTTACATTTATTAGTTTCACTTAGAATCAGAATGAGAATACTTTATTGATCCCTTTGGGGAAATTATTTTGGTTACAGTGCTCCAGTACAAACAGTAACAAAGACAGAACAATACACTAAGTAAGAAATAGCACAATATATATACACACACATACATATACATATATACACATATACATTGACATGTCTCACTGACAGTGATGTTGATTTCACTGTAGACCTGATGATCCTGATGTTTCAGAAGATGTCTGAAGCGATCAGTCCGATCACCCCGCTTTAAGTCGCTTTCTCATCTGCATATTCAATGCACTTCTAAAGAAAGTGGAAAAACAATCAACAACCCCAAAGTTGGTTAATAGAGTGGGTTTTTCTGTACCATGAGATAACAGGAAGTTTCAGGGACTCATTATCAGTTTG
>NW_005187490.1:1248220-1253223 GCF_000239375.1 Pundamilia nyererei
CTTTGGGTGCCTTGAAAAGCGCTATATAAATCCAATCCATTATTATTATTAATGTTAACATTCAACAATTAGACTTAAGGCAGAAGCCAGTCTAAATTATTCACCCCACTGTTAGTAGCTACACAAGCCAACTGTCAAGCACAGTGGTGGAGATATGATGATGAAAATGTCACATTTTCAGCAGGGATTTGAATTTTTTTCATTCGAAGCCAGACTTTACTGAACAGCCGTTTGGCAATGGCATCGGCTTTTTCAGAAGAGCAGGGTGAGTCGGCATTTTCGACGACATGCTTCACCAAGTCCTCGATACAGATTTCCACAGAAGACCTGTATTTTTGAACCTCTTCAGCTGCACTAAGGGCTGGATTCTCCATCGACTCGATCAAGTACTTTTTAATTATCTGGATCGTCAAGTTTTGCAATACCGGGTCCCTGTCATTTAGTAACATTATCAAATGTTTGTCTTCACAGAATGTTTTGTCGCGGAGCTCTCGGTAAATGGCCTCATCAAGACCTATTAAATTTTTATATTAAAGATATGAAGAGTTGCTGTTGCTTCTCATTAGACGGCGGCACCTTTGCCTCTCTTGAGGCGCGTATAATCACAGCGTTTATGAGCTCTTTAACGAGCCGCTGTTGTTCCAACAGTGGAGGTTCCACAGTCACATCACCAGAAGGGGCAGTGGGCTCAGCCTCACACACCTCACACTCCAGAGAGGAGTCACTCTTTTTTTGAGTCCTCATTGGGCTCAGCCACTGGTCCACTTTTTGGCCCCTCTGCTACTTCTGAAACTGATTCCAGACCAGCTGACTGTGGATCCTCCTGATTCAGTTGCTGGGTGCACGAATGGGGCCAGCACGCACAGTGCTTCCATTTTTCCCCGACTCCCTGTAAAATTGTCTCCCCTTGGTAGACACCACCCTCACAGTGCCTAATCATTGGCATGACTTCAGTTATGGTGATGTGAAACAACTCTGATGTAAACCTGCCAAGTGCCTGCTTGGCGTTTTCATCTGAGCGCACCCTGTTTTCAGTGCACGCCACTGGTCTTCTGTTATTTTCATAAAGAAGTCCCTAATTTTGGATTTTATAGTTTTCCTAGTTTCACTCAAACGATTCATGTCAAAGGAATCATTGTTTTGGAGTCCTTGGTGGGCTCAGTCACTGGTCCACATCATGTAAAGCCAGAAAGCTTGAGTTCACTGAAGACAGACACCACAAGCCCTGCCATTTTCAAGTCCAGTTCACTAACTAACAGAGGAGGGTTAAATCGCATATTTGTTACATTTGACATCTCAATAAACTGATCCATAAGGCCAGTAATGTTGTGGGGATGGAGCTGGACTCCCTTAAGGTGGTGTCGGAGAGGCGGATGTTGTCCAAGATAAAGACAGTGTTGGATAATCCCTCCCACCCACTCCATGACATGCTGGTCAGTCACAGGAGCACGTTCAGCGAGAGACTGAGATTACCAAAAAGCACCACTGAACGACACAGGAAATCATTCCTGCCTGTGGCCATCTCCCTCTACAACTCCTCCATCTAACACACTGTATACTGCAATAGCTACACCCTTTTTGCAATGTATATGTGTATATATGTATATGTATGTTAGGGGTGCAACGATACTCGTATCGATATTGAACCGTTCGATACAATGCTTTCGAGCACAGGGCGATCAGGGGTAGCTCGTTAACGGAGATTTTCCGTGTTGTGGCGTTAACGTCATTTCATTGAAATTAACGCTGACAGCACTAGTGGGAACACAACGAATATGACTGCACATTTACACCGACATCATCCTAGTGCAAAGACAAGTGGAAGCAGACAAAAACAACAAGCGTGCATGCTACAAACTTTACCCGAGTCATTTAGACAGCCGTTAGCACATGATTCTCCTTATGGGGACCTGATATGTTTAATATTGTGGCGAGCTCAGACAAGGTGGAGACGGAGGTGTCGTTTGGTCTTGCTTCCCGTGAGCTAGCCAGGAAGCACAGCCGTTTATTGACATCTGCAGAAGAACACTGCCGCTAGCTAACTGCTTAGCGTGGCAACACCACAGCAACAACAACAACACACAGGGCGCCCTCTGACCCCGGAAGGACACACTGTCGCAGCGAGAGGGCGTCACCCGTCACTATGGCAACATAAACAAAACATAACTGTACAAACAGAACCCAGAACAGCCCTGACCCGCTACAATATGCTGCTGAGAATATAGCCCAGAAGAAGCTATAGTATAGCTTTTATTTTGGAAAGAGCCATTTCTCTGTAATAAACTCTCTTTTCCAAAGATGAGTGATTCCTCAATCAGATACAGAGCTCGCAAAATCGCTAGCCCGACGTCAGCCCTAAACCTAACCTTATCTAATTATAACCGTATTCCTAACCTTTACTAGCAGTTAAATGACGTAAAATAGTGTTTTCCAAAGCGATTTTTAGAAAACGAACGAACATGTGTAGATTGAGTCCAAACGGTTCTCATGTGCTCTCCTTTTTCAGTTGCCCGAAAGCATAAAATGTTGACAATTTGTCACCTAGCGAAAATTATTACGCTTTGGGAGTGAGAACGTGTCTGACCACTACGGCACACTTTTGCACCGGAGGTTTTCGGAAAGCTTTTATTTTGGTATTTCCGCTGATCCCTGCAATAAATTTGCATGTTAGCCTAAACATTTGGATTTAACATTTAGCATTTAGATTTAAATATAATATTTAGATTTAACATTTAACATTTAGATGTAACATTTAAAATTCTGTTTTAAATATGAAAAGTTACAAATATTTTACTGAATGTTGTAAAAAATGACTTGTTTTTCAGCTAAATGTGGAAACATGTTGCCGTTAATTTCAGCATGTTTCACTTTACAAACGGCGCCCCATACGTTTTGACAGCGAATGCGCACATGAGGACCACTTATGTGCACCCGTGTAAATAACATAATGTTCTGCCGGGTGTGTTGTTGGTTTTCTCTCAATATCTGTGTCGACAAGCGCCTTTGTTACTGGGACCAGTCATTTTAAGAAAGGCCCCCATTAGAGATGAGAAATGCAAGAAATGCATTATTGCTCAGTCTGCAATATCTTTCCCAGAACAAACACCAATTGCAAATAACATACTAAAAATAAACCTGAAAAATCTGTTTAGAACAGCTACTATGTTGCAAAGTGTGAACTACCACTGGCAAAATTTAGCAGTCTTTGCAAACTTCAAAAAGCAAATGGCCTAGATCTTGGTTCCACTTGTCTCTTGACTTCAGTGGAAATTTCAAATTCAGGATCTGACACAGACTGATTCATGTCCTACACAGTTCTTACAAGTTCATAGAAATTTCTGTTCAATTAGAACCAAGTATTTGAGTTGATGATTGTAATTTTTATACAATGTTGTAATTTGTTTTTCAACAATTTTTTGATTAATGTTTTGTTTCCTTTACAATATTATACTTTAATGTATAATATTGTAAAGGAAACAAAACAGGAAACAAAACATCAATCAAAAAATTGCTCTCTTTTTTATTTGGGCTACTTACATTTATTTTGTAAGCTACCAAAAACTGAAGAGTTCCTGCCCGAAGGGCTACCAGGGATTTTGAAATTTTGAGAGCCCTGAGATATATTTATTTTTTTTAATTACTTTTGTTTCAGCAACATTAAATTAAAAAACTCTACTTTTGATTTAAAATATATATTTATAATTTTAATAAATGACAAATTAAAAAGGCATGAACTTTTTTTTTGTATCAAAAAAATATCGAACTGTGACACCAAAGTATCGAACCGAACCGTGAATTTTGTGTATCGTTGCACCCCTAATAGACATATATAAATAAAACCACTTTTTTTTACATTAGTAATTCCTTTTGTGCATAATTATATATTATTTTTAATAACAAATTAATTAAAGCAACAAAACAACTTGAAGAGCTGGTTTGGAGCCGAAAGAGCTGGCTCTTTTTAGTGAGCCGAACCGAAAGAGCCGGTTCTCTAAAAAGAACCGTAAATCCCATCACTACGACCCATCCTTCAAATTCGGGGAAATGAAGAACGCATTTGTCGGCCGCATTTGAAGGAGTCGACGAATTGGGACAGCCTTCGTCGCCTAGCTGTGACGTAATCGGCCTTCAAATGCGGCCTCCGAAGGATGCAGCCGACGTTTTGGGACACAGCTACTGTATATATTGTTTTTTACCTTTGTGCTTTGTGTGAACAACTAAGGTGTGTTGAAATCCATGTGTTGAATGAAATCCATGAAGTGCTACAGAGAAAGTTACATTTTATTTATGTAATTAACACATTTTGAACTCTTAAAGAAACATAACAAAAGGAAAGACACCCAGCTGAACTAAAATGATCCATGTAGCAAACAAAAACTGCTGTGAGCCGCCACCCTTATATCGCCTTTGGGCTTTTTTCCCCCAGCATTGGAAATGTATTAGCCTCAAACTCTTGTTAATAATGACCTCATGAACGTATCTGTGGTATAATGACATGAATGTCAGAATTACATCTGGGTCTTTCCATTTCTCTATGAGAGACTTGTAGACCATGTTACTGAGGAATGTCACATTTTCGGCAGGGATTTGAATTTTTTTCATTCGAAGCCAGACTTTACTGAACAGCCGTTTGGCGATGGCATCGGCTTTTTCAGAAGAGCAGGGTGAGTCGGCATTTTCGACAACATGCTTCACCAAGTCCTCGATACAGATTTCCAGAGAACACTTGTATTTCTGAACCTCTTCAGCCACACTAAGGGCTGGATTCTCCATCGACTCGATCAAGTACTTTTTAATTATCCGGATCGTCCAGTTTTTTAATACCGGGTCCCTGTCATTCAGCAACATTATCAAATGTTTGTCTTCACATAAAAAAATTAAAAAAACATAACTATGATAAACTATGATGAACCCATGACTGACTATGATAACTAAAGGTAAAACTATGACTGTGACTAGATGACATGAGGGAAATTGGCAGACATCCTGACAATGAACAGTAA
>NW_005187490.1:1259491-1261924 GCF_000239375.1 Pundamilia nyererei
AACACTCCGTCAGTCTTGTTGCTCTTAAACAACAAAATGTTTAAAAATGTCACGAGTTTACCTGGTGATATTGTCATGCAGGAGGCGATCGCGAAAACGGCAAACAATTAACACCACGCCGATGGTGCTCACGGGGCAGCAAGAGTAAACGATCGGGAGAGTCTTGTCTTCGTTATCGTTCCCCTCTTACGTTTTATTACTCCAATTTCAGCGTTTTCGCTGCACAACTAAAGCGTCCAGTTTACTTTGTGTGCATTCAAATGGAGTCGAGTCATCTAGCTCCACCTGTGGCCATGTGCCATAGCCTACAGCCAGATTAACTTGTGACGCACATCTGCACTTGGCTCTAGCGCCACGTTTGAATTCATGCACAATACATTTGGAACTTTCTGTTTTGTCTGTTTTTGTGTCTTGCAAATAAACCTTTAAAATAAATGAAATGGTACTATCTATTTAGTTTTGGCCTACATCAGTAAGAAATGCCAAATTATATACACAAAGTTATAGAAATCACCACCCATTCATGATGATTTCAATAACATCAAATAATAACATGTAACATCACATCCTGTAAGCATAGTCTGATTGTGTCTGATGTATATGGGTAAATACATCAACATGGCTGGAGAGAGTTGGTAATCATATACAGTCTGTATACGTGTGGTTAATCCAATAAACATTTATAAGGACATGGCAGTTACTGTCAATTTACAGCAGTTACACAGTGATTAGTAATAAACAGAGCCAGTGAGACTGAGTGCATTTAAGAAAGTGAGTGACTCAGGTGTGTCGGTTGGTTTGTCATCTGCCACTGGTTCAACTTGATGGAAATCCTTTGGTGCAACCGTAAGAGAGAGATGTGCATAAACAAATACACCCAAACTTCAATAAACTGAAGAAACACTGTAAAGAAGAGTGGGCCGAAATTCCTCCACAGTGATGTGAAACAGTAATGAAATCATACAAAAAACCACTGCTTCAACTTACTGCTGCTAAAGGTGCTGAAAGTTTCTCTGTGCTGCTGTTTTTCAGGAGTCACTTGGGGAACATTTTTCAGGACCAAAGATCTTGACTTTCAGCCATGTTATCTATGATAGAGATGCAAAATCTAGATTTTGCTGGCTAAACCTGAACAATCAAATCAAATGTTCAAAATGTAAATTTGGTGACAGGTTAACAGAAAGCTTGAAACATTTATTCTGACAGGGAATCCGTGTCTCAGATTTGAATGTTAAACCTTAAAGGGCTGTTTTCATATGGAGGCAACTGGACTGTGAAGCATTGAGTTTCATTTTTGGTTAGTGCATCATCATAATTATTCTGGCACCAAGCAGCGATGTGACTTGTGGACTACTGCAAGCAAAAAATAAAACTTCCGGGCCTTCTTTCAAAGTAAAAGTAGTTGTAGGAACCTGCCAAATGTTGTGTTTCCATCAGCATTTTAAAAAGCTAAAATAAATAAATGAATAAAAAGAGTGGGTGGTGGGCTGAATGAATGATAAAACCACTCTGTGAAGACAAAACAAAGCTATAATAAATAACCACGTGCACAGACATGCACACAAAAACTGCGTGACTCCTTATTGGCTGTAACTCACCGCACGTGATCACCTGTAATGTTCTTTAAAGCAAGAGGTTCAGGTGCTATTCTTTTTATTTTAATCTTGAAAGCACCAGTTTCTGGATCAGCACCCTAAGTAGAATGATCAGACTTTCAATAACGAAAGAAAGTATCTGTCTGATATAATCTATAGCAGACAATGGTTCCCATGCGTATATGGTGCAATTCCTGGGCCTGCAGTCACTGCACCTGCCCAAAGTCCAAGCCGAAGCCCCCCCAAAAAGCCAAAGGTAGGCTGTAACATTACCTTCCTTTAACTCTTTGACTTGTATTGAGTTGCAGAACATTTTTATTCCATGCCTGTGAAAAAAAAAGGACTCTTCAGTGAGGAATACATAGCTTTGCCACAGGCAGCAGGTTTACTAAAAAAACAATGATATGGTCTTTTTTTACCTTAAGGCATGAGTCACCATTTTTGTAAATCATGCAATGCCAATGAAAGCTGATGGGCTGCATCATCAGCAGTTTTGGCTTGTGTAAAAATTACAGTATCATGAGCATACAGATGAAGTGCCAGATCTTTATTGGATGACCACTTAATTTCAGAATTTAAGAAACAATGCATGTGACTTTGGCCTGATATAAGCTTGGCATCCTTTCATCTCTCAAGCCTTTTTTGTTAATTATGCCTTACTAAAAATTAGAGATGGCACGATACCACTTTTTTATGTCCGATACCGATACCGATATCATAAATTTGGATATCTGCCGATACCGATATGAATCCGATATAGTGTGTTTTTTAATCAACAAAACTGTTTTTTTAAATATCTTGCTGAATTTTGTATAAGTTCATACTCAAGTTTAAAACA
>NW_005187490.1:1262957-1264543 GCF_000239375.1 Pundamilia nyererei
TACTAAAAATGCGTACAACAGAGAAACAGCAGGGTTAAATGTAGTGTTAGGCACTTTGTTTCAGAAGGAGGTGGGCGGATCAAGACAAATATTGATAGCATCAATACCAACATTGGCATTGTATCAGATTGATACAAGTGTGAGAGGATCAGTACTTTGATTACTTTCACTAGAGAGAGGCACATTTACAGTCCAACTATCCATCTTCTTCCACTTATCCAGAGCTGGGTCGCGGGGGAGAGGTCTAAGCAGAGAAGCCCAGGCCTCCCTATCCCCAGGCACCTCCTCCAGCTTGTCTGCGGGAACACCAAGACGTTCACAGGCCAGCCGAGAGATATAATCTCTCCAGCGTGTCCTGGGTCTGCCCCATTTGCATCCCTGTCTGTGATTTAATCAAATGTGTTCAGAATTTGCAAACTAATGATGATCTGATAAATCACAACACACTACACCCACCATACAGAAGCAGAGTAAAGTATCAGAATCAGCACTGGAAATACTGGCCCTGTGTTGAATTGGTATTGGATCAATGCTGCAGTATTGCTCTGCACTAATTTCAGACACTGGATGAGCCAAGAGGGAGCACAAAGGCCAGTATAGGAGAAATGAGGAATATTGTCAGTCAGGCCAAGCCTTTGTAGTACAGTTCAGGGATAAAAATATGGAACTAGAAATGAACACAATGGGTCCACTTTAATATGATCCCAACAAACACATTTCGTGTTTTAATCCCTTTAAATAAACTTTCACGAATCATCAGTGTACAATCAGAGGCAGACACAGACTGAAGCAAAAGATCTTTTTTTAATTCCAAGTGAATCTTGACATGGTACACCATCATTTCATAATTTGACACTCACCAATAAGAGTCACCAAGAAGGAACCCGCTTTTTGTGACAAAGTATATACGGCTTGGTCACACTGAAACTCACTGAGAACTAGAGGAGGGGCGAGGGGCAGGAAAACGACTGCAAACTGGTAAGACACACATAATTACAACCAAACAATTATCATTTCCCCAGTCCTCAAATTGATGTATATTGCACAGTGCAGTTGCTACATGTCACACAAGTGTAGCATTTAAGATAAAAAAAATAAAACCAAAATTAAAAATCAAAGCCACACAAATCTACACATTTAGAACAGTAACAGATTCAATTTAGCAATCATGTCTACATAATTGTGTCCAAGTACAACAAATGTTTACCCGATAATTTCATAGGTGCCATACAAAAATTCATGTGTTCACACTGCTTATTTTTCAGTCCATATGAGACATTGAGAGGATGTTTGGTAGCTTTGATATAGCGCCAATAACGGCAGGCCTGGGGGTCCAAATTTTAGTGTTAAGAGTGGAGCCATTTTTGGATTATTGCTTTTTTGGTTTAGTTTTTTTATAAGAGGGACTCGTTAGTTACAATGCCTATAGGAGGAACTCTGTCACAGAAAGTTCAGCTTTCCCCTCGTGTTTTATTGGTGTCCGAGCAGTCCTCAGGCCTGCTCGAGGATGCTGAGCACCAAGTGCTTTTGGATCCTGGGCTGTGCAACCCCTCTAGTGCCTTTGAGATTGTTAACCTCAAATGGAG
>NW_005187490.1:1265651-1268651 GCF_000239375.1 Pundamilia nyererei
CAAAGCCAATATACAGAGGCACTAGCATATAGAGTAGCATTCAATATACTCTAGGATCAAAATAAACCCCACTTCTATTGTATCTAGCTGTCAGAACTACAATACAGGAACGAGAATGCAGGCTAGAATGAGATTAATCCTCGAAATTCACAGCTACGAAGTGGCAGATAATCAGTACATAGCAGCTTATTATCTAATACATTCCAAAAAACAATTTGCCAAACACAGCTCAGAAAATAATAATAATAATAATAATAATAATAATAATAATAATAATAAAACCTCAACCGAAACACTCAAAATAGAGATCTCACAATATATTCCAATGTTGACAACTGCAACAAGTATGCTGGAGGTGAAAAAGAGAGAAATATCGTCGACCATGCTTCAGTAATTATTAAAAACAAACAGTCTTTGGTGCTGATTGGAGTAAAATACCAGCTGATATGACGGGTAAAGACACAGCTCTACTACACGGTGGGGGGAAAAGAAAGTCGAAAAACACTAGAAACACACAAATCAAGGCTATGCATCCACCCTGAAGGAATGTATCAAAACTGACAACAGGCTTCAATACATGGACCAAGAAAAAAAAAAAAAAAAAAAGAAGGTTTGCCTCACATGAATAATTTCAAACGATTATAACTCTAATACTCGATAGCCCAGCACTGATACTGTAAGTTAATAGGTTATTTCAAACACTGAAAAGCAGTTTAAAGTAAAAACATAAAAATTCATGTTTTTTTAAAGTCTATGCCACTCCCAAAATCTAGAACGTAAAATGCATTAATGCAAGTCTAGCCTAAATGCCAAATAATAAAAACACAGCAACCCAGAGTCTATCTAGATTGTATTGCAGTTACAGTAAACAGTGACAATACTGTTGTGAATTAAGTATTATAGTGAATAGAAAACGATTATCAAAATATCAAATCACTCTTTATGTACATAAAAAGCTCATTCAGTCAAAGCCCTATGTGTGCAGCCTCTAGCTAAAAGAAATCCATACTCTGACTTAGAAAGCACACCCAAGTCCAACGTTTGCCAATATTATAACATAAAAACAAGGATTAACCTCATATGTATCCAATAAGCCCATCTTATTTAAACTCTGTAGGTTAAGTGCTGCAAGACTATTTAAATGTACAATCTACTGTATAAGCTCCTGAAGTAACGTCAGAGACACTCGTTTTAAGGCACTAAGAGAGGGCAGCAGTACAGTCTGCCCGAAACAAAGAGGGGGTGGGGGGCTATCAGCGGTCGTCGATACACACTGGGATGGCTTAACAAACACACTCTGACCGGCTTGTACATGCTACAAGGCAATAAGGATAAAGGGGGAGAGAGGCTGGGCCGCCTGACAGCAACAACTACTGATTTCCAGCCGTGAATTAGATCATACTCTCTGAAAAACAACCACTGATGGGAGGTAACATGCAAAGGACACATTCTTAATTAAAATTTCCTTATTGTCATATGAATTCATTCACTCCCGTTGCGCTCTCTTTAAAGCTTTGCGGTTCTAATCTATTATTACTTCTGTTAGTCGATTTCACGGAGAGTCTTTCAGAGCTCAAGATGCTCCGACAATCAAAACATAATCAATGAATCGGGATTACAGGCTGGGAATTTCTTTGTCCTCCAAACTTTAAACGTCATCTTCGGCATTGTTACTTTTTTTCTTACTCTGTCCGCTATGATACGTTGTTTTCCATCTTCCCATCTTCTTCTTGCTCATCTTCATCATTACATGCGTCCATTTTGTGCTCTGCTGCTAGCTCTCCCGGCCCAGGTTGATGCCCCTGTCCACTTCCCGTGGCCCTTCCTGACCAGAAGGTACTGCTGTGGCCCTGCCCTGCTCCTCAGATATAAGAGAACTGGGGGTGGTGGCTGAGCTTGGTGGGGCTCAGAGGGAAGCCTGTGTAGGCGGCTGGGGAGGCCATGTAAGGGTGAGGAGGGGGCGGTGGAGGAGGGAAGGGAGGCTTGAACTGGTGGGGGTGGGCGGCGTATCCAGGCTGGTGGTGCGGGTGGATGGTTGGGGAAGGGAGGAGCCTGTGAGGGTGGGGAGCGGGGTGTCCAGGGTGGTGAGGGTGGGCGCTGATGCTCAGGGTCACCTGGTGAACTATAGCACCTCCTTGGGGGTGGGAAAGACCGTAGCCATGCTGGAGGAGAGGGGGAGGAGGTGGGCGAGAAGGCAGGATGGGGTGGGGATGGTGGGCGGTGGTGAGTGGGCCGCTGGGAGGGTAGGACAGCAGAGTGTGGGGGGCGGCTGAGGTGTGTGTGGGGCTGAAGGTGTGCGTGTGGACAGTAGGGGGAATGTAGGCGTGCGGCCGCAGAGGCCCATAGTTGCCGTTCCATTCTTTGCTGCTCTGGTTTGAAGCGTACGGCTGCACCTGAGGGAGAGGACAGACAAAGAAGACTCATTTAACACCAGGCGCAACTCACACAGGACACAGGAGCAGTCTGAGACCTCTGATATATGCGCATGCTCTTCTCTCTCAGAGTAAGACCAGAAGACTGACATTACTCGTATCTGTTGCTGTGAACATGAGCTCATAGATACACAGCCTAACGCTGCTGAGTTTTCGACTCCACTAAAAAACAAAAAAAACAACAAACTCTTGTTTTACTTTCAACTGGCAGCAACAAAAAACAATATTAGAGATTACTGATTTAGCTTTTTGATTCACAGGTGAACTCTGGGTGATATCTGGACATGTTGGAAACCATTACTGGCCTGAACGCACCAGCAGCCAGTCAACTGGCTCAACAAGTTTTTTTTGCTGGTCCTAAGCCACTGGTTAAGTCATTTCATGAACAGAGATTAGAAGAGCTCAGAAAAGGGAAACAAAAACTTTCAGCACCTCTGTAAGTAATCCATCGCAGACAAAGTGTATAAACAGCACATTGTCTTTCCATGTAATCTACGCTGTGAACCATTTCTTGGCTGAAAGCAGAAACTTTCAAGTTTTTGCCAGTACGCGACCACACACAACCACA
>NW_005187490.1:1270018-1304098 GCF_000239375.1 Pundamilia nyererei
TTTTTTGCGCTAGCTTACGTGGTTGCAGTGCTACTGGGATTTAAAAATAGTTACGCATAACAGAGCGTTCCCGCTCCGATCGGCTCTAAAGGGTTAAAGAACATGAAACTTTTGGCATCTCAAAATGTGACCATTACTAATTTAAGTTAACATGACATATTTTAACCTGTCATGACTCAAAATGTAAAAAAAAAAAAAAAAAAAAGCCTTACTCCTGAATATATGTAAACAGCTGGGAATCTTCACATACAACACAGAACCATTAAACAGATAAGAAAATCCATAAAATCAGGCAAAGGGGAAAATGGACACTCAGAAAATGGCATCTGAGCAAAGTTGATCCTCAGACTCTGATTTGTATCAGTTTTAAACTCACTGCACAATTAACACATTTATAATACCAAATTATATTCTGGGTATAGAAACTGATCTCATGTCAGTGTCTTAGGATAACTTTTGCTGCACAGCAAGAACCAACGGCAAAAACTCAAGCTCTGGTCCAGTACCAAACCAAATGCATCCTCCTTTCCCCCTCCGTACGTAGGATCCAACAGAGTATCCTGTCCTGTCTTTATGTAAACCTTTAGAAACTACTGTAATACAATGTGGATCACTGATGGAAGACTATGCAGATTTAAAGAAGAAAAACTTTTGAGGAACGTTTCAACTCAAACGGAGGGAAAGCCATAACAGAGGCAATGTTAGCATTGCCTACAATGGATGCATCTTTTGAGGTCTTAGACTAGAAGAAAGTCTTCTGCTGTTGTCTCTTGATCACCTGTTAAAGCCTCTATGACCCACTAGGGGGCGGTAAGCCCCTACTGCTTCCAAATGACCTGTAAAGCAAACACCACCAAAGCACAGGTGACAGACCACACAACTGGGCCAAAAACATGACCACCCCCACCCCACCACCACCACTATTTCAGGTGGGTTGTTTAAAAACTCCACCTTTATACACTTTTTAAAGAAAAACAAAAACAGCACAAAGCTCTCTGTACGTGTAACAAAAAACAAACAAAAAGATTCAATAAAACAAAAACAACCTCAGGTTATAATTATACACATAGACAAACTTTGCATTGAAGAATCAGTTTTCACTGACCGTTTCTCTGGACACGCTCCTCTATCCCCTGAGTGTTGTTATTCTGCACTCTCATTGGTGGAACTACCATTGTCCTGATGCCACGTGGGCTCCTGCCCTGCACAGTAGGCGAAGGTAGTGGCGCTACTACAGCAGCCAAAGACGGGTGGTTGTTGTGGTTACTGTTGTCAAGGTAACGATAGGAACTGTTGCCGCGAGGGGAAGTCGACGTGTCGGATGAGGGGGAGCCTTCCACTGTGTCACAGCCGCTCTCGTGACCATCATCCTCAGACATGCTGAACGGGAGGGGAGGGACAAACAAACATAAAGAAGATTCAAGCAACCGCTACTTAAAAGTGTTTTCAGTGTTTTTCTGTTGAGCAACTTTTTTTTTAGTTACTGAAGGATGTAAACTGCTACCTGTTGGCTCTCTTGCATGGTGAGACTGAAGGGCTGGACTGAAGAGAGTTGGAGGCAAACGAACTGGTGCTGAGGCTGCTGTCGGGGCTGCTCAGTGAGCACACTCTCTCCATAGACAAACTGGTGTTTCCGCAAGCCTCACACACACACTTCTCTTTGCACCTGAGGAGACGTTTTTAGATTTTTTTTTTAGTCTGAAACAGCCGAATTTAGAGGTAGTCTCTTGTATAATGCAGGGACTTTCACAGAATGTTGTACGTGAAGCTGACATGTTTTCCCTCATAAGCAGGGTGAGCTTGAACGAGTTCATTTTCCTGATTATACTCACTCATTCAGACGGCACCTCAGTGGTTGTTCCTCCCCACCCTCATCCTCTGCATCTGTCAGATCACTGTGGATGCTGATAACGCTGGGCGTGGGGCTCCCGTCAGTGCCGGCCATCAGAACCGCTACATCTCGCTGCCTGAGCAAGTCCGACTCTCTATTAGCGTTCGTCGCCACCTCTTTGAAGCAGCTCACTTCCTCCTCTGCATCATCATCGTCCTCATCTGTGTTTTGAACTTCTGGTTGCCTGGTTTCCACTAAAGGCACCTCCCTTTGAGGCTGCTCCCTTCCTGCCACTGCCTGTTCAACAGCATCAGCCATTTTGGGGGTCCGACATCCAGTGATGTGGACGTTGCTGGAGTGAGACAGGTTCCTTTAAACAGAATTATTTCATAAATGTTTAATATATCAGTGACAGAGAATCTAAAATCCAAAGACGTGCACAAGGAGCAGAAGCCAACCTGTTGTGACTGCGCCTGTTCCTTTTATTGGTTGGCTGTGGCCACACAACGTGAGCTATGCCAATGTTGATCGGCTGATGGGCCGAGAGCGCTGGCATCTGATTAGTCAGAAGAGGTTGTTTGATCACTGCGTTATAGTGGCTGTTGTGTGGACGCACTTTCCTGTTACAGATTTTAAGAGTAAAGGGTGAAAGAGAAACATGAAGCTCCATATTTCGGGTAAAAGCATAAAGAGAATAGAAAACATGCTGTGACATGATAAGAAAAACAGTTACAACTCATGACAAGAACTCCAGTAATGATATTTCAACCCTGCTTTGCACATAATTTGGTAATTCCCAAAATGAATCTTATCATTTTTGCACACATGCCAATAAAGAATTTGACAGAAAAATGTTGACCAGTGCAAGTCTTGCAAGCAGGGACTTTCCCCAGACTTTAAGTCTTTGTGACTCACCCCCAGTCGCTGATTCGCTGAGGTCCAGCTGTGGTGTCCTTGGTTAGGGAGGATGGTGGTGGTGGTGGTGGGTGAGAGGGAGGAGGCCCTACTGGAGTCATCTGCTGCCAGGCTGCTGGGACAAGGAGCTGCTGCCCCCGGTTAGACCAGGCCTGCTACAGGGACAAAGGAGTCAAATCATAGATGTTATGTAATCTTCTTTTGATCTCCATTGGCGTCAGAAGTGGTTTTTGAGGAACTTTTACTCAGTGACGCATCAGCAGTAGGGCGACGGGAGCTGAGAGTTACTCAGGGTGTGTCTGCCACTGCTTCTTTAACAGTTCAACTTATTGTTGCATGTACAGAGCTTACCTGAGCTATTACACCAGGCCTCACAGGTAAGGGTTGTATAGGAGGTGCCTGAGTTGCCATGGGGACAGAATAACCTGCTGGCTGATTAAGGTTGCCTTAAAAAAACAGAAAAATGTAATTAAATTAAACTGTTACACAATAACTAAATTTTTATGCCATTTTGGTAAAGTTACTTCTTAGAAAATATAAAATGAATGTTGTGTAACTGCCAAAAGAAGCTATGAACAGTCGATATACCTTGCATGGTTGGAGGACAAAGAAGGAGGGCAGGTGGGAATGAGTCACTGCACCCAAACTGACCATTTCCGGTTGTCAGAGCTATCCCCGGATGCAACACTGATGGAGCCGACTGGGTGATAGCCTGCTTCAGGTACGTGTACACAGAGGCAACGGCAGAGCAGAGAGCAGTGAGTGATAGACAGAAATCAGGTGAGAAGGTAGAGGAGAAGAGAGGAAATGAAAAGGAGAGGTGACAAAGAGACACAACAAAGGTTAGCCATGAAAAGAAGATAACGACAGCGGTGCCAGTGAAGTCAATGTGACAGAAATATTTAATCCAGTTTACTACAGTGATGCATTACAGCAACTTCAGGTCAACATTAAAGAATATGCCAACAGAAACAATATGTTAATTAATTGTACATGTTTAGAGGCATTTATGCACTTGCTGTGCTGAATGACAGACTAAACCTATTCCTAGCACATTCTCACCTGAGTGTGGATTGGTATGTTGCTGTAGCCCAGGAGGCCAGAGGAGGCAGTGGGAGCTAGAGGTGGCCTTGAGAAATGAATGGTGTTCTGGTTGAGAGCGTCAAAAACTGCATTGCTGGACCGAGTGTGGCACATGTCCATGATGCGGAAAGATGACTGCACACTGGTAAGGGTGACAAGGGAAGCTGTACGTTTGTGGTTCACGAGTACATACTGTATTTTTACCATGCCAGTGTGCTCTAAGTTAGACAGGAGAAAGGAAGCACACAGGAATGTGAAAATCAACACATCTTGTGAGCTGTCGTAGTCTTACTGGTTGCTGTGAGGGTAGTCCAGAAGATGAGTCATAGTGAGGAAGGGGTGACTGAGGACACTGGTGGGAACAGTCCTGTCTTCGGCATCGACCAAAAGCATGCTCTTAAGCAGAGACACAAACTCCCGCCTGTCTGCCTTCTCTGCTTGCATGTCAGCGTTATCAGGACTCAGCACCAAGTTCACCTAATTGACAGAGCAAGTCACAGCCACAAACTTAGGTTTAAATATATATTTTGTGAAGGTAAGACTTGTATTGTATTGTAAGGTGTTTTATTTGTGTCTGGTGTGGTTTGATTTGATCCAAGTGATTTGGTTTATAAAGACTCACGTGGGCTATGTCATCCAGACAGCTGAAGATGTACTTTCTGGCCTCTTTGGATTTAAGTCCTGTCTCTTTCTCATGCTCCTCTGTTGTCTGGAGGATGAACAGGAACATGAAGATAAATATTTCAGACACATAAATGTAATATGTTAAGACTTTTGTATAAGCAGGGGCTTGCATCTCTGTGTTTTGGAAATTATTACTGGATTTATTTCAGAGATGAGGGATGAAAGGTTAGAGTATTACATAGCAGGGAGAGCAAACTATACACGTCAGCATGCAAATCTGGACGCGCAACTTGTTCCAACTGAGTTTTGCTGGAAAGTACACGTACAGATAAACACTCGGCTTACATTCATTTAAACTGTATTTAAAGTCAGCTCAGCAGGTAGTCTAAACACAGTTTCACATTTCCTTCGGCTTTCCTCCGGGTTTGCCGGCTTTGTTCTGTTTGGAAAAGATCATGCAGCTGTTTCCTATTGGGAATGTACTGCCACTTCTTATTTTTCCCTGACTGCAAGGATCTTTCACTTGACTTTTTTCTAAAATTTTAATAAACAATTACTGACTTTTAATGACGTGTAGTTGGCAGGAAGAGGCAGACATTGTGTTTGTGTCATATATGTGTCTATTTTTGTAGGATCTGAATGCACATACTTTTAGTCTCCACGATGCATAGGGAGAATCTGATTCTTTGGAGAAGAAACGAGAGGTCTTGGTCCCCTTGTTGAGCAGCTGCTCGGGAGGCAGGCCTTGAGTCTGAGAGATGTACCGGATCTGAGCGGTGCAAGAAAGCAGACAGGACGCAGTGAGGAAGAGGCAGAGGAAGGAAGAGGAAGAAAATAACAGGAAAGTCACAATCAGTCACAACAACTTACACAATCACTGCATAAAACCACACCAACATGAGCATCATGAATGTAATGAATTTTACCCAGTTTCTATATTAGTTTAAATCAGCTGATGCAGTCTGCTTGTGTAAATATGTATATGACTATTCTTTAAAAAGAACATAAGGTAGACTGAAACACTTTCTCCAACATGTACCCCATAGTGCATGTTGGAGAAACCATTTTATTTATAACAATCTTCACCCACAAAATGTAATCAAAGGCTCAAATGTAAAGTGACAGATTCAAATGTTCTCAGTCCATGTGTAAGCAAGGATGGCCACATTTTACCCTTTCCCCCTCGCACTAACAAGTCCAAACTTTCTTTGTAGTTGACTGCAAGAAATCACAAAGTTTAACACAGCTGAATCATGTAATTTCACAATGTTTTTATTGGGATGTGTAGGCTTCTATCTGATGTTTATTTAATGAGCATGAAAATCCATTTCTATTTATCAGCCCATGCTTAATTTTACTAATTTGTGAGACATTTTAAAATGCCACTGAAGGTGGGATTACCTTCACAGTGTGATAACACAGAAGTAAACCATCTTGCCCAGATGTAGGCTGTCTTTTACCAAGATTGGTTGAGCTGACCCCCCAGGCTTGATTAAACATCTTAAATACTACGATACTCCAGAAATTCCATGAAAAACACAAATCCTACAGTAACAATTTTACAGTGTGTATGTGTGTACATGTCATGTCTACGGCCTAGAACAAATACACCGACTTGCCAGAGAGCACTGGACTGAGAACCTGCTGATGGTGCACTGAACGCCAACCACACTGTCTATGTGTGCACAAGTGTGTGTTATGTGTGCACGTGTGAGTGTGCGCACTTGTCTACCATCAGGCTTATGTTTATAAATACATTTTGCTGTGTAGAGTGGAACTGCAGTGAGCCTTGGCATAGGACAGCATGCTTTTCGGGACTCGATGTGCACGCGTGAGTGTGTGTCCTGGCATGGCCCTGTGATACAGAGCTGTCAAAGTTCAGCGGATGACTATCAGCTACTCTCTGACTGATGACAGTTCAAAGCATTAGCTGCTTCTAGAGGAACAAGGACCTCCAAAAACACTGAGGAACACACAATAAAGCAGGGACGATTTTAAAGAATCGATTGCTTGGTTTGGCAACCAAGCAATCGATTCTTTAAAAAAAAAAAACAAAAAAACAACTACGTTTGATTATTTGATGTTTGAAATTCATGTCAAAACACACAACGGTGTCCCACTTTTTTCCCTTCAAATTTCTAAACCCATGATGGCCTTCATTCTGGACCTCGATGAGTTGACTATGGTCAAATGCTGGATAATCCTGCACTAGTCTGTGAATGTGTTATGGGCCTGTTCCCATGCTCCCTCTCCCTTGCCCGGGGACTCCGTTTAGGGTCCCTGTTGTATAGTTTAGATCGCCCAACCCTGTGGGAAGATAATCACACACTGCCAGGAACAATTTCCTGATTCACTTAGTCCAGATTAGTATTAGGTGGACTTCATCAAGGATTTGTTGGACCACAGTCATAAAGCAGGAGAGAGATTGGGAAGCAACAACAAATGAAGATTTAACTGTGTAATAAAAATACTATCGTTAGGCTCCTGGGAAAACACAGCCAAGAATGAATTATACACACTAAATTTATTTTCTGCAAAAATTAGGTTTAATTTTATTTTCTCCACCTTATTCCGCCTTCATTTATGAAAGGTCTCCCTCTTCAGGCTTTCTGTCCTTGAGAGTGTGCATGTGTGTGCGCGCATTTGTGTGCGTGTGTGCGGGAGGGGAAAGTCACCTGGTCGTACTCCAGCGCTCCAGGGTAGAGAGGCCAACCCAAGAAGAGCTCAGCTATCACACATCCCAGCGACCACATGTCTATGGCCTCACAAAATGGCAGGCCCAAAATAATCTCTGGAGCCCTGCAGAGAGAAAAGAGAAAGAAAAGGTTACGCCTGGGAGTTGTTCACCAAGTATAATCACAAACAGGTCATACTGACACAACCCAGAGAACAACAAAATAAGTATGGATTGACAAGAGTGGAAAGGCTGGGACCGCTGCAGCTTTTGTTGGATGGAGCTCAAAAGAGGTTGAACAGGAATGTTTATGAGAACAAAAAGGTAAAACAGCTCAGCAGACACCAAGCATACACCCAGGGCATTAAAGACAGCCCAGGGACTAGTGGATGAGAAACTTGCACTTCTGGACTTGTCTGTTTAGTTGCATAATCAACCGTTACATTTAGAACACAATGAACTTTTCTGAAACTAAGACCGTTGTGGCAATGTGGGAAGACAGAACCATGAAAACCATTCAAGAAAAACAGATTATTGTAAGAACTTGGCACATAATTGTTATTTGTTTGGAACAATTTTCTGGTATTTCAGCAAAAAGATCTCTTATGGCTGGTACCCATTTTTAGCATCATTGATGACCAGAGATGGGCAGTAACGCGTTACTGTAATCCGATTACTTTTTTCAAGTAAGGAGTAAAGGGATTACTATTGCAAAAACGGTAATTAGATTACCGTTACTTTCCCGTAGGAACGCTGCGTTACTGCGTTACTAAAACCGTGATTTTTTGCGAGAATGTCTCATGACAGTGACGTTAGCAAGTGCGACGTTTGTGACAACAGCTGTGTGCAGATCAACAATGGATCATATATCAAGTGCGGGAGGGAGTATGAGCGTGCAGCGTTTAAAGCGTGGAAGTACTGAGCTTACTTTGAGTTTGATTCCATAAAAAGTGACAAAAACATTAGCGTCCATTAGCATTGTGCGTGGGAAGAAAACTTCTTTTTTCCACAAACCCCCCCCCCCCCCACTTCCAAGCAAGCACCGATTTTCCCTGGCATGTTTAACTAAGACATGGTTAAAAACTTTGTTTCAACAATGAATCTTTCTGTATTATACATAAGGAACATTATGAATACCACCATGCTGCCTGGCATATGACTGTCAAAAAGGAACCAGTTACCATGTTGTCAGCAGGATATTCTAAGAACTTAAACCAAATACTACATCCATATGACGTGCATTCATTCCGGCAACAAAAGAACTAAATCTCTTTCAAAGAATGGATTTTGCCACTTGCGCAATTTACTGGGTCTCATAATCTTGCAGTAGTTTCTTGAGCCGGTGGATGAAAACAATGCTCTATCAGGCCTGGACACAGCAGCTGAGAAACACTGCTGCAAACAGCAACCACTGCTGTGACGACCACAGGGAAAATGACTGTTGCCAAGCAACAACTGGACGCAGGACGATAATGTAACCGCATTACTGGGTGATAAATGGGGCCATCAGTCATCGCACTGTGCGTACATGTCTGTGAGAGTGTCTGCTTGTGTGTAGACACACAAACGCATATGTCAAGTTCATTTTTACAGAGCCCAGGCTTTCTGCCCTCCTTGGCTTGCAGGAAATTACACTTTGCCATTTCCCATTGCTCATTCAGGAGGAAGAAGTTCAGTTACGCAACACCAAAAAGAGCCTTGGGGTAGATGGCCTCAAACATTTACAGAACAGTCCTGTAGCAGGGAATAAGACGGTGATTGTGGGTTTCCTTGTTCTAAACATGCTTGAAGTGGTTGATTTTATCTGACAAACCAAAAACCAACCATTTTTCAAACAAACAGAAAGGCTAATAAAATACTTTTAAAATCTTTACTAAAATAATAATTAAAAAATGATTCATACTTATTAAAACAACAAATAAAAATAGATACATAATGTCCCTTGTTGAGAAACTGCAGTCATAAAATAAGACAATGCTGCTGGAGATTACAACCAGTGTATTATTCTGATGTAGGAAGAGGAAATAGTGGTTCTTGTTTTAACTGTCATCACACCCATGTGCTTCTGCTGTTTCCTTAAAGTCAAGAACAGATCACACGGCAGCAACTCAATGCATTTGGACACGTACACACAGTCAAGTTTAAACTGAGCACCAGAAAGGGGAAGAAAGCAGAGTTTAGTGACACTGAACGTAGCAGTGTCCCACAGCTGGTCTACTGGGATTTCCCCCAACACAGCCATCTCTAAGCTTTACAGAGAATGGTCTGAGAAGGACAAAGTACCCAGAAAAATGCTTTGTTATTAATCAACAGAGAAAAACTTCCAGACGGTTTCATGCTGATAGGAAGACAACAGTAACTTAAATAATCACTTGTGAAAATGTTGAATCAGATGGGCTACAATTTGTATGAACTCACCAAAAACATTGCTTTGTCTCCTGAAATCGTAATTTTTGCTGCAACATCTGCACAAGCAACATGAGAGTGTGGTGCCATCCTGCTTTGTATCAACAGGTCAGTCCAGTGGTGGTGTAATGCTGTGAAGGTTATTTTCTTAGCACACTTTGGGCCCTTTAGTACCAACTGAGCATGTGCAAATGTGTAAATGTCTACTTGGGTATTGTTGGAAACTATGTCAACAACATAACCATCTTCTGATAACTACTTCCAGCAGGATAATATGCCACGTCACACAGTTCAAATTGGTTTCTTGAACATAACAATGAGTTCACTGTACTCTAATGCCATCCACAGTCACCAGATCTCAATCCAATAGAGCACCTTTGGGATGTGGCGGAACAGGAGGTTCTCATAATAAATGTGCAACAGACAAATCGTCACCAACAACAGCTTGTTCAAACCATGCCACAAAAAACAAAACAAAAACAAAAAAAACAAAATCAAGGCAGTCCTGAAGGTAAAAGGGCATCTGTAAAGGTACCAGTAAGTAACTGAAAAGTCTTCGGTGACTGTGTCTATTCTTAGCTGCTATTAAATCTAGAGTCAGTAGTAATGATTTACAGTAATTATAAACTACCCAAGTGTTGATGCTTAAATGGTATGGTAAATGGGAAAGGCTCCACTACACCTGAAAGTGATTCCTCGAGGCTGACATTTTGAAACGGAAGAGTCAATCCCTCCAGTTTAGACAGTACAGCCCATGTTGGTAAGCTTCAACTGCACTTAAATTTTAGTCAGTATTAAGACCACTCTAGGGCTGCCACGATTAGTCGACTAGTCACGATTATGTCGACTATTAAAATTGTCGACGACTAATTTAATAGTCGACGCATCGTTTGAAGCTTTGTAAGATCACAAAGGACGCAGGAATGAGTAGTAGGATTTAAGAGTGTAATAACGGACTGAAACAGAAGATGGCAGCACTGCATGTACAAGGATGCCAGCTGCCGTTAAACCCCGAAGAAGAAGAAGCTGTGTCCCAGAATTCATAGCGCAGCCCAGCGCAGTTGTCAACAATGGCGGCAGCTAGTTAGTTTTAACTTTACTCTTATTATTCTTTCTGGGTCACAAAATAAACGTTTAACATATTTTCAGGCTTGAATGTAGCTGTGTAAACCTCAAATATCTGCTCAGTTTATCAAGACACCGCATATTTTCAAAAGCGCTCCGACGTTTTCGGAGACGTCTGTTACCCACTAGCTCGTTAGCTAGGCGGGGGCAAGGCTAACTAGAGCCGTGAGAACACCGGACTCCCGGCAAATCATTTTCAAACCCACCGCCGTCTTTCGCTAGTCAGGTTAAACATATATATAAGTCACTTAGATAACTTAAAAATGTTATTGTTTGGCTTTCTTTAGTATTTAATTTGTTCCTGAGTAAATTGGTTTGGCTGATATTAAAGTTATAGTTTTTGCACAGCTAAAACTGTCAAGCAGACAGCTGATTATCAGAAGTGTGAGACGCTGGAGAATATACTCCGGTGTCCTGTTATATTTTAGAAAGCAAGGAGTTTATTAAACTTCACCGAAACAATCTGCAAATTTCATTAAAAATTAATAAACTATCATCTTGTCTTTATTTTTAGTTAGCACAAACACTTCAAGCTGTAAGCTAATGATAGTTATATAAGACCAGATGCTGCTGGTGCAATAAGCTGTACGTCCAATGGATGATGATCTGATTAGTCGACTAATCGCAAAAATAATCGGTGACTAGTCGACTATCAAAATAATCGTTTGTGGCAGCCCTAGACCACTCATTCTGTCACTTTATCTAAGGAAGATACAAGATGCTATTCTCCACCAACTACACAAGCAAAAACTCAGTTCAGCTGTGCATTACAGGCCTATAGCAAAAATAAACAGTCCACATGCATATGGTCAAGGGAGAGATGGAGACACACAAAAATAAACCTGAAGAGAGGAGTGTGTATGTGCACATGCATGTGTTGTTGTTGCCCCCCAGAGCAATAGCGGCAGCCTTCCAGATCTATAAAAGCTCATCACACAACACACAGCTGACACTCCCGCACACACACGCACACACCCACAGGTGTTTGGCAGGCAAACCAGGTTCCAGAACTAACTAGTCTCACTAGAAAGCAGCAGCTACGACACGAATAAACAGTGCATACAGTATGGCAACACACTGCTGCGGTGTTCAGAGAACAGAAATAACTATGGACACACACACACACACTCACTCTCTCTGGACACGTGTTTAATTGATGTTGATGTGATGGGTCTTGGTACAGGACACGTGAACCCTGTGCTTGAACAAACTGCAAGCAGAGCTGATTCATCATGATTACATATCAAACAACGGCAGCATTTCATGTTGCAGGAAACACGTCAACCAGAGCAGCAACATTTGAAGCATGTCTTTGCTTTCTGTTGCATTTTCAAAATGTTTGTAACAATTCCTTAAGACTAACTGATCTTTGCTTCTAATTTGTAAAAAAATAAAATAAAAACCCCAAACAAACAAACTTGTAAGTAATATGAAGGCGACTCAATGAGTTCTCAGGCCACAACTTTACAAAAATGGATGCATGCCTGTCATTCATTTGTGACAACAACTAACACATGCCAACAGATTTTTGCTACTTCCTCCTTCCATCAAGCATCTACAAGGCCATATTTGTGATACATGCACACGCACACTTAAGGCCATACTACTCACACAGTTGCTTTATCCTACCTAGTGACAATATGTACACAATTTCTGCACAAATGTGTGGATTGGTGGGGAGGAAATTACCCGACGCTGGTCAGATCTTGGACTAAAAAAAGTTGGCTCAAACAAAACTGACAATGAGGTGATCTGTGGCCAATCCAGTACACTGTGTACTACACCAAATGTCAGCAGCACAGAGGTTGCTAGAGGGAAAGCTAATGCAGTGTAAAATAAGCAAATGAGCAAAGTGACAGCAGCTTTGAGGCATTTCACTTTAGCTACACCAAGTTTTTATTTGTATTTTGTAGGAGTTTTTTAAACTGCAAAACTGCAGCCAAATAAGCTGACATGACTGACTGGTACTCGACATAAGCAGATATCATCAGCCATGGTAAAGGTGTGGTGACTTTATGGCAGACTACATTACAGGATTAGTAAGGAGGAACAACTAACAAATAAAATGACAATTATATTATTTAGTCATCCAGATCAGCCTCAGATATATTGAATATCGTCTCAATGGCAGCTACCTGACATTTATTCACCTGTTCACATGATTACATTTCACTGCTTTGTAGAATGTAACCACTATCATTGTTTTACTTCATTAGCATTTAAACACCACAATAATTTTCACTTAGATTTTGTTTATTATCTACACAAACTGCATTTGTATGCGGCTGATTATTATAACATTCACACTAACACAGTAGCCAGTGTTTATAATAATATCAATAGCCATAACAACAAAACTGATCTTATTAGCTTATTAGAAATATAGTGTAACAGTTTAATTGTGTTTAAGTGTAGCTCTGGACACACCAGTTTCAGATTTTTGTACAAACAGCTGCTTCACCACACAGTAGCATAAATAATCCATCTGGAGTCCCCAGAAAAATCAATAAGCTTGCCACACAGACACACAGCTACGCAGATTAGGTGTGTATACTATCATATCATATAATACAATACAGGTGTACAATTTTACGTGATAAAAAACTGACATATCACGAAATCAGTGTTATAGAGATGCCGTGTGTTTACATTCCCTAGTATCCACAGAATGTGATAAGCCCAGACATGTCAAAACGATGATTTAATACTGAAAAAGGCAGCTACTTAGACAACCTCTAACAAAGCACAGTACGTTGCAAAATATGCAAGAAAGCCGTTACTGCTAAAGGAAGACACAACAAATTAGTTTCAACGAAGACTAGAGATGCTGGCACCTGGTGATGCGAAACCCAAAAGTAAAGAAATCACTTAAAGCATTGCTGGAGTTGGCAGTCCATATAACAGGAAGTGGAAACGGTGGACGGAAATGACTGGTTATGTGGTGGCAAAGGCAGGGCTTTAAGCAGCTAGTTAAAAAAATCCCAACTCAAGATTCCCAGGTACAAAATGTTTTTTAGGTTCAGTTTTATTATGTGACAATATTGAGCAGGCTGCATAAGAGCTACAAAGTTAAGTTAGTTACTTAACAGTAACTAAGTCAGTTAAGTACGTTTGTTTTTATTTCTATAGCATCAGAAGTAGGGCTGCACGATTAATCGTTAGAAAATCGCGATCTCGATTCATACGTATGTGCGATCTCATTTCCAAATGACAACGATTTAAAAAACAAAAAAAACAAAAAACACAACAAAAAAAACAACAGACGACGATTGTACCGCATTTTGATCTGGGACGTAATCTGCATGAAAACAAGCGCTCACTCTTCCTGCTCAACAAATGACAAGGGCGGAGCCTTATACCACGTGATACAGAAGCTGTGCGATGCTAAAATTTGCAGGGAAAAAACAACGGAGAGCACGTCAGGGATGACGAGAAAGTGACAGGAGAAAATCCGTCCCGGTCAACCACCCAAACATCAATAACGGGAACCTTATACAGCGCTTCCCTATACACATCGAACTCCCGCAGGCACAAAGAAATTACGGAGGCTATCACTTATCACCTGACCAAAGATACGGCTCCCATCAACACTGTGCAAAACGAGGGATTTAGGAAAATGATCAACACCCTAGACAAACGCTACACAGTGCCGTCCCGCAACTATTTTTTTATTGTTGCACTACCTGCTCTATACACGCAGTGTCGAGCAACGGTGGAGACGGAATTTCAAGCAGTACAACATTTTGCGGCAACAACAAAACGTGAGATATTTGTTGTTTTTATGTTTATTTATTGTTTTTATGTTCAGTCTCAACTGTTACGAAGTTGATGTGCAGTTAATAAGTGCAATAAATATTTATCATGGAAAAGAAAATCGTGAGAGAATCGTGATCTCAATTCTAAGCAAAAAAATCGTGATTCTCATTTTATGCAAAATCGTGCAGCCCTAATCAGAAGTATCATCACAAAATTCCTTCAAATATCTTAATACAACTTTGAGTCTATGCTACACAATCCTAACGCAGATGTGTGTACACATAAGCACATACACACAAAAACAAGCGCACACAGGTGAAAAAGGGGTCAGTATATAAAAAGAGAAGTGCAGGTAAATTAGGAACCAGCAAACAAGAGACAGGGAATGTATTTAATGTTTTATCATATACATACACTTAATGTGAGTATCATATATTATTCACTCAAAGTACAAGAAACGTATCATGGAATCAGGTATGGACTTCACTGGCAGGTTTCCCTGCAGACTAAATGTCAGTTAGGAAACATGATACCAAACATGGTTACAACTGATTTCCACAGTTTTACTTCCACAGAGAACGGCAAATAAAAAAAACCCAACAACAACAACAAAAAAGTCATCTTCTAGCCCTACTTTGTAAAACTGTGCCAACGTGGGTGAGGCAGCAACTTAACTCAACATATGGGTACTGCATTTTGAAAAGAAGCTCAAGATCTGCCTAGGACTCTTGTCAAATTAGACCTCGACAAAGACACATCTGAATATCTACATGTACAAGATGTACGACACTAGGCGCCAAAGTAAAACATCACTTCAGTGGCAAAGACATCACACCTAGCTTAAGGAAGGCTACACACCCTGCCCCGATCTGTAACTGTGTTAAGATGATAGCCGTCTTTACTTCTACCTGAGCTGCTTAGCTGAATTATTCACATAGCCCAATGCTCCATTTTCACTGTGGGAGGTGGTTTTACGTCAACAACCCCCACAGCACAGAACAGGCCCTGCTGTGTCATGCTACTATGGCAACATCACATAAGCACATGATGAGCACAAATGTTTCAGCTACAACTTTCTAGTTACAGAGCAAGGCTTAGGGGAAATCAATAAAGTTCAAGTTCATACCATCACCCTCTCAACTCAAGCATGGTGCTCACTACCAGATAAACCCAAACTATGTTGACATATTGCGCCTTTGACGCCGACAGTGAAAGATGAAATAAAATGTACACACTCACAAATTATGTAAAATGGATGTGATAATCTTTATAAGAATATAATTTCCGATCCTATAAAGTCTATCCAACTTGAATGCATATTCCTTTACAGGCTTTTGAACATGCAAACAGGAGGATCAAAAAACCCAACCTTTAATTACTGGACATGCTACCACTTGAACCACAGATTACCCAGTGAGTCATAAGTTTTTGTTTAATTACCAACGCAATTAGCAGCAGCATCCAAAAGGAAGTTCACCATAAATTTACACAAACATTGCTAATAATGGCCCAATATAATATCTCAAATCACAATAATCTTATTACATAAGCTAGTCACAAAAGGCCCTAACTTTACATTTAAGAAAATGTACTTATACAAGCAGTTATGGCTATGCTATTTGTCTGCCCTCACTTTGACATTAGGTGATATGTGAATGCCTTGAAACTAAGTTCTTTTCAGTGAGTGTCTAATGTGATTTATGGTCAGTGCTCTCAAGACTAGAACTAGACAAAACACCAATCTGTTCATTTTTTTGTGGATAAATATAGACTCTTTGTCATGCCAGTAAACACCAGGAACAAAACATTCATACTGGGCCTCATTAAAATGACCTCAGTTTTACTGCCATTTTCAGGGTTTCTTTGTGTTTTAAAAATCTGAATTCTCATCAAAGCCACACTGTTGGCAATGCCATTATCCATGGTGCTGGAAAATCCAGGGAAAACCCAAAAACATTAAGCAAAAAAGCAGAAAAAAGAAAAATCCACCCAACCACTGTGGTGAGGCTGTATCTATTAAGAGCTTCGCTATGGTAACAATACAGCACAGGCATTATGTAACATGAGCATGGGAGATGATACACTATATCCTTCAAACCACTCTCCACATAACCTCACTTACAAACAACGTAACACTCGCACAGAGTGAGCTGACTCATTGAACTGGGTCTTGTATAACAGCAATAAGAAGCAACAGCTACTTTCATCTGCTCCACACGTATAGGAAACAAAATGCACTGCAAAATATTATTATGACATCTCAGTTTGAATACAGACAATTCCCCCAACCAAGCTGAAAACATACATGCTTACCAGTGCACACTGCACGTGCAGTACCAGCTATCATCATGGCTAAGCCAACTCCTCCTCACACAAACCCACAATGGAAAGCAGGTGGGATATACAGCAAGAGAAGAAAGCCATGAAGTACTGGTTTATTTAAAAATAAGACTGTGTCTGGAGTCAGCATATTCTTTCAGCCATACACCACCAGCTAAGATAAAGGTCAAGTTAAAAGGTACAAAATCTCAACATACAAACGTTGAATACTCAGCAAAGCCCCTCTGTGACATTCATGTGGCATTATTGTCAGGCATGTTAGGGCACATTTTATATCCAGGCTCAACAGCTGTTCTATAGACAGGGGCACCACATAGGAACACACCCAGACACACACAGGAATGTCTGAATGTTTTTTCCTGGATCTAAATGTGGGTTTTCACATACCACATTCTTCACTGGCCTGAGTGACCTCTCTGAAATCCACCAGCAGCCCATTTTAACTGCACTATGATCTCACTTTTGCTGCTTCGAGATGAAACACACACACACACACGTTCTCCACAGTTAAACAGGTCAAATGAGGAGCAAATCCTTTATGTTATGTAACAGCTGTAGCTCCACACTAAACCTCAGCTCTGGTAGAGGAGGGGGCTGGGGAGTGGCTAGATTTATCTAAAATAGAGAAGTTGCACAAAGCCATTGGTGGAATGTTTGTGCTCTAAGGCTCAGTTTTACATTCACACAAGTTTCTTCACCTCAGGAAACCCAGACTTATGTATCCCCATTTCAACACCACTACCAGAAACACTTTTGAAATAACTGATAATGTGCTACGTTCCTTACAGGGCAATAAAATCAGAACTGCAGAGAGTGTACTGTTGGGTGTGTGTGCTCCATTAGCTGCTGGCATACCCCTTATCCCAGCAGCCTCTGAAGAATTGCACAATGAAGAGTTTGCAACAGTTCACCCGACCCAAATGACCTGCTTGCTGAAACTTGCTAGTTGGAGCTGTGATGAATAAAATTGCCAGCGTTCTGTCCCGTGATTAGCAAAAAGCAAATAATTTTGCTTTGGAAACAAGCTTGGATATCATTATACGTGTCACAAACAAGCCTACGAGTCCACAATGAGACGGCTATATACCAAAGAGAGACAAGGTTGTTTTTTTAGTCGACCTTGTGGTCTACTTTGTTTTTAAGTACAGAAAGTCCTAAATTTATTGTGTCATAATGCGAGCATATAAGCTTACAGCTTAACAATTTAATTAAGTTCTACATTTCAGTTCAACAATGCGTCCTGAGGTTGGGAAAGCTGTTTCATAAGCACGTTCTTGCTTTCACAGAGGCCAGAAAGACAAGCCAAATATTTCATGACGCTGTTCCTCATATAAACATTTCAGTTCCTCTGCACATTATGCAAGATCAGCCAAGTTAAGGGCGTGATGCACTGAGAACTACTCAGATGTACATCCAGGCATGTACATAAAAAATGCATACAAATACAGAAGGGGGAAAAAACAGCTCCCAAGACATGTCAATGAACTCCCAATGAGAGTGTGCAGGTTGTTACAGACCACGTCATTTTACATAACAGAGAAGGCCTAAACACACAATGCTCAGGCAAGACCTCACTAAGCCCTGTGAGAAACGGGGAGAAACACACAAACAACCATTACCCATGGGAATAAGTCAAATCACTGTGCTAGCATGTTATGAAGACAAATACCATGACATTTCACCTCGTGACATATCTGATCTTCCTAAAAATATTCTACCATGTGAAGCTTATTCTGAACACTTTGTACTACTGGAAACCAGCTAGGTTCAGTCTGATGCATGCACTGATTGGTTTTTTTAAACATATTTAGGGGCCTTTTTGACAAATGTGAGTCCTATTCAAATTTTTTAAAAGCCCATAATTACAGTAAAACTAAAACTTTAATTGTCACATTACAGGAAATAAAAATGTTTACCATAAACATTTATCTCAAAATTAAACATCATGCTTCTCTTATGATATGGTAACTGATAACGCTGCATTAAAACTACAGGGAGTAGTGAAGGCTGCATTCTGATCTACAATAACAAAGCAAGTTTACACAGCAAATTATTTTAGAACAGCTTCAAAATGTCTTTCAAAGTATGAACAGGAATGCCTATCATATCACGCCACACCCACTGGTGAATGACTCCCATGAGTCTTGATGAATGATTCAGAATTGAGTGAAAGCACTCACCTGTAGTATCTGGACTGCAGATAAGTGGAACAGACAGCCTTGGAGACATGGCTGGCTGAGCCAAAATCAATGACTTTGACTCTGTAGGGCTGTCTGGAGGGGTCAACCAGCATGATGTTCTCTGGCTTCAGGTCAGCGTGAATCAAACCCAAAGACTTGAGCTTCTTTAGGGCTGTTGCCACCTGCAGGAATTAACACAAATACAAAATATGATTCAAAATGGTGCTCTGCATTTTTTTTTAGCCCATTAAAAACTAGGTGTGCCAGCTCTAAAAGCATCATCATACAATATGTCCTGTATATTATGGGTTTCTATGGCAGAAAAGAAAAGTTTGTTTTACCTGCTGCAGAATAGGCCTGATGATTTTGAGTGGCAGTGGGCTGAACTTGTTCTGTTTAAGAAAGTCATACAGATTTTGCTCCAACATCTCAAACACCAGGCAGGTGTGGCTGCGGTGCTGGAAGCACTCCAAAGCACGCACCACATTGTGCTCCTCTGCATTCTCACTGCTCAACCGTGCCAATATCTCAACCTGGAACAAAAGGAAATAACATAGGCTCAGACTATCAGCTGTTAAAAGATTATGGGAGAGAGAGGAAAAAAAGGCAAATTGAACCGTTTCTGTTGTTCGCTTTTGGTGTGATGCTGCAACAAAACTGTGGGCATGCACAGAGTAACACAGCAGCAGATTTCAGCTAACACACTAACAACAGACAGTAATTCACAGTTCCTCACCTCAATCTGTCCCTGACGTGCATAAGACGGATGGTTCTTCAGTATTTTAACAGCCACCACTTCACTCGTTCCCCTCTTCCAACACTTTACCACCTGGCCAAAGGTGCCACGACCCAGAAACTCCAAAACCTCGTAGCTGTTCTTCTGGGAACACAGAACCTCATGCTGAACTAACTGGTAGTCACCATCTCCTGACCCAGCTCTAGTCACTGTAGCTCCAGCCACTGCCTCGTTACTGCCATTTGGCCTGATTTCAGATCCATCCACCCTGATTCCAATGTCTGTCACACCTTCCACCCTGTTGTGTTGAGCAGGCATCCCTCCACCTCCTAATCTGACAGTGTCTGCAAAGTTCCCAGTGTTGGTTTGCAACATGGCCACCGGAGGAGGAAGTGAAGGCAGAGCAGATACCTCCTCCACTATCTGCATGGTTCCGACACAGTTGTTTCCCTGCAGTTGTTCTCCACTTTCACCTGTCTTCTTTTCACATTTCTGGATGGCAGCTGTGTCTAAAAGTTTGGTGTATCCTCCTGGCCTCGGTACTCTTCTGTTTCTACCACCGTCCTCTTGCGTTCTGATACAGGCCCTACTCAGCAGCCCACAGTCCAGGCCTCCTCCTGCTGGAGTACCACCACTGTCCCTATAAAGCCTCACTTCCTGTGGGCCTCTGCCTCTGCTCTGGCAAAGAGACTGCTGATCCTGGGTCCGAGTTGGACCTTCTCCTAGGTTCTCTTCACTCTGTATTCCTGCAGTCTGCAATGCCCACAGCCCCCCTTCTCCGAGCTGTATTCCTGCGTGCAGTCTCCCTGAATCAGCCCCGACTGAGGATGGGACAACGTTGTTGGGATATGCAATACCGTAGTTGACTCCGATCACATAGGTTTTGGGTGGTGGTCGGTGCTGAAAGGCTCTGCTGGTGTTATTACTGCGGTGGGGTTCACCTATATGTCTGCTGGTACCACTACTGCTGGTTCCTAAGGCACTTGTTTGAGCTGAGTGCATCTGTGATGGGTAGACCAAGACTTGTGAGGCCATACCTAAAGAACAGAAACACAAGCCACATTAATCATTTAAAGCATGGCAAAACAAACTCACACCAAAATGCTACATTCAAAAAAAAAGTAAAGAGTAGAACCAAAGTTTTTTCTTCTCCTTCACCATTCTCTCGAGCCAAGATTTTAAACAAAAAGAAAAAAAAAAACACCAAAGGACACCAGAGCAAATACACTCATCATTAACTCATCATTTCACCATTACAGGAAAGGGGAACTGGCCTCCTGTAATGAGAGATGGGGGAAGCCCGCTGCATCTCTGGCCTGTCTCTGCATGCTATACTCAAGGGTCAGTTTCACACAAGCAGAACCACACTGCAAGCAGTACTGGAGGGGAAAATAATCCACCATAAAGGCACGATGAGTTATCAACCAGTGACATTTTACAAATATGGCAATGATACTGAAGGAACAGTGCTTATTTAGATTAGCATCAAAACCAAAATCAGAAGTAACACCATCTGTAAGAGAGGACGCTGAACTGTAGTAGCTACTGCTTTACTTTATGGCCTTTGCAATGCTGTAGTCCAAATGATCTAACAACGATTCTTTGATTAAGGCACACCTCACTCCCAAATCCTAGAAGCATATTAGACCAAAACATGCATTAAAGAAACTTACACAATCTTCATGTCAAGCACTCACTTTTCTATTCAGTGCTTTCTACTTTAGGTAGTTGTCTATTACTGATGTTCATGTATTAATGGAAACATTTGTTCAGCATACAATGTGATCTTTGCTGTAAAAATGTAAGAGATCACATTTCTAAAGTCAGAACACTGTGGTAGCACACCAGGCGTATACTAGCTAAAGTGTGATAACGTGGTTAGAAACCAATGTGACACAATGTGGGGGTCATGATAACTGTGTATTGATAGTATTAAAGTATTAAATATTCATGTCATGCCTATAGCACAAATAGGCTTTCTCAAACTGTTTTTATGCTTTTGTAGAGTTACAGTTAGACTCATCACCTCCATCCACTCGGATTTCAATTTTAATTTCCCAAAACAAACGACAACAAACACATTCAGTTATAGAGCCAACTAAAAGAATACAGACTTTTTTTCTTAAAGATTTTGTACAGATATCTTTTTTGGTGTGTTTCTTTTTTACCAAAATAATTGTGGAGTGAAAATTTAATACTGTGATAGCCCTGGAGCACAATCTACAATGTTTATTAATGTTAGATGCTTTGTTGAATTGGATTACATGTTTTAATAAATCACAAATGACACTGACGTTATAGACCAAGGTTTAGGCCAGTTTTCTCAGCTGACAGTTCAAATCAAATTCAAATTAGATGTAGGCCTATTCAAACAACATGGATGTGTATTCAATGTTCACAAAAAGACAGAAAGGCAGTATAATTTTATGGAAATCTAAAGCATAAATTTCACTGATGGTTTTTATTGGGTAACTGAATTTATAAGAGATGGGGTATGGGCAGGAGGCTTTTTTGGGGGGAAAAAAAAACTTTCAGCAAAGTGTAATTCAAGTTGTCTTGATAGGATTAGGACTGTTCCATGACCACTGGGCTCTGACCAGCCAGTATCAGGTTTCTTTTAGACTAGATCAGGTGAGCAAGGACTAGATCAGGCGAGCAAGGACTAACTGGTGGAGAAGTGGAATAAGAAGAGGGTCTCACCACACTGAGTGGGGTTGAAATCAACCAGGTAAGACTACTGTGGCTTGATCAGTTTTTATATCTGAAAACAAACAGCAATCTTTTAATTAATCCTTTATTTTCTCTTCCAAACTGAAAAAGTACCTAATGCCCCCAAAGCTGAACAAGGACTTTTGTTAACCCTTAAACTCTTTTAAGTGAGCAATGTCCATCTGTCCCACAAAACAGTTAAATCATTGACTAGAGTGGACACATTAGGCTGAATTATTAATTATTCAGACCTTAATGAAGCACTGCTGGCATTACTCACATCTCCCTGGAAGTTAGGAATATACAAACAAAGGAAAGTGATTATGCAGCCAAAGAACAAACATGCTTGATTTAGTTTTACACCAAATAGGATATGATTAGAGAACAGTGTCAGCCATTATGTAACATACACATTTTTTTAACATCCCATTGTCTAATGCTACACACTACTATAAAATATTTGCCTTCATTTATTCTTTTCCTGCAACTTTCCTTTCATTGCAGCAAGTCTGTACACCGCGATAACAGGCATAGGCAAAGGCTGCAGCCATACTTCCTGAATGCCCGTGTTTGGCTGGGTTACATTGGGACTCAGGTGATTCCAGTTTGACGCTCATGAAGCCGGCTGCGTTAAGCACAAAATTTCATTCCAAGTGCCAATGCAGGTTGAGACAAGCAGAGGGGTGTGCCTCAAAGTCAACATTAAAATAAAACACACCTCTTATTACCAGCAGGGCTGATGTGTTTCACTAGACAAACTGCTGATGGACAGTAACACTTGCAACCACACTTTTCTCTCTCAATATAGATCTGTATTCAGACTCTGGTTAACAACAATATTACTCAGAGCAGAAATGAGCTGGCAAATAGCTGTGGAGTGTGGCTGTAATTAAAATTCTTGCTGACATCATTGTAGTCTAAAACCAAACCCATATTTTTCCACTGCCTCCCTCACCGCTACCTTTCTTCATTCAACAACTACAGCAGCAAATTTAGCAAACACTAAAAATAATCTGATGGTGCTACAGGGAAAAAAAAAAGAAAAGGCGACACCACCATATGGCTGATGCCAACATCTCCACCTTCCTACGCTTGCCAATATGTCATTCCAGTCTCTGGGGGCCACCGACACAGCCAGTGCTGCTCTGCCTTCTCACTGCCAGGCTTAGGTAGCCTGATATCCCCACAGGATGACGAGACCCAAGCCTGAAATAGAGAGCCACGACACACACAAGTGTTTGCGTGTTTGTATGTGCTCACGGGTCCAGCTAGCGTCCACCCCACAGTTTGTTACTGATCAATCTAGAGAGGCATGTTAGCACACGGGGAGGGTGATGTGTGCCTGGCTGTGTGTGTGTGTACGTGTTTGGGGGATGGGCAACACCAGCCGAGACACCTGTTGGAACTTATAAACTGACAGGCAGCAAAGTAATTTACTCAAACTCACTCAAAAATACAAGTGCGAACTTTTACAGGTGTTATATCTTTACTAAGGGACAAAAATGTGTCAAATAAAGTCGTTTTTTCAGTACATAACTTTTTCAAGTTAGCATAAGTTAACAAAATGCATAGCTAAAGTTACTTAAAAATGAACACACATGAAAGGGCACACTAAAACCACACACCTGAATAGCTACCGTGTGCCCTAGCTCTAATTAAGCACGTTTTTATCGCCAACAGTTTCCAGCTACAGGGGACAAATCGAAGTTAGCAGCTGTTAGCAAACAAGCTAGCCATGAGCGAAGTACTGTCAACGTTAAAGGGACATATGAAACAAACACCAGCGCAGCACACAAAGTCCATTTGACGCCCAGCCTTGCCAGATAAGGTGACATACCTTCAACAAAACCAGTAAATCGTATCGCCCAGGGTGTGAAAGAGCTGGCTAGCAACGAGGACCCGCACCACAGTCGATTCCTGCAACGGTGCTGCTCCTGCTGCTGCTGCCATCTTGTTCAACGACGAGGACACACCGAGCGACTTTTCGCACATTTGAAGCACTAAATAACGCAAATAACTATCTATTACGAGAGCCCGACGTGACCCATGGTTTCCACAGCCGTCTCGGGTTGCGCCCAACGTCACTCTTGTGCCTGCTTAGGACAAGGAATCCGTTTTTCTAAACTTTTGCATGTTAATACGCCTCGTCCCCCACGGAGATAGCTGCTGGCGGGCGGCTAGCTGTTGCTGCTGGTTCGGTAGCTTGTTGCTTCTCCGCATGTGTGGAATGTTGGGGAGGGCAGAGGGAGGGGACAGTAAAATAATAACAGTGCTGTCTCCATGAAACACTGACTGAGCTGCAACGTTTGATTTCTGTTTAGATATGCCAGAATTAAAACTTGTTTTTAACAATCTGTTCATTTCATCATCTTTTGAACTTTATTACAGTACTATGAATTTGTATCCACTCAAAACAAAGATGCTTTGTTTTTACACGCATGGCTTCATCAGCCCCCATGTTCACCACAAGTCAGTTGATAATGTTTATACTTCTTTTAGCTCATTCTAGCTCACTGTGCTGGCATGATCCCCATGTTTAAATAAAACACTCTCTAGCTGAGCTGTGACAAAGAAAATGGCACAAAGGACAGTCGGTGGCATGTAATAATACACCAACACAGGAGTACTGGTTGCTTCTGGTTCTCTGGTCCTAAATTAAAGTTGCCTTTTGTGTTAGCGGTGATCAGCTGAAGCTTCTGTGTGCTGCTATTTTTGAGTCTTTTTAGGGAATCAAACAGAATCACTCATCGGTAATAACTGGATTGCACACCAAAGTGATAAACACAACACTCAAAGATGTTTAATTGTTGTTTAATTCTTAAATAAAATGTAAATCCAAATGTTTTGTTTTCTTCTCCATCACATCCACAGTTAGTATACATACAGCTGGGGGAATCAGATCACATGTATATTGATGCAGAATAATTGAAAGCAATAATTGCAAGTGTCATTTTGCACATTACTTCATAATACTTTGCAGAATGTAGCTGCTAATATGTGGTATTAATATATTCTTGGATTTCAGCTGCTTTGTTCAGTGTGGTCATGGAGTCCAGTGAGTGTAACCATCATATTAGGTACACCTGTTCAACTGCAAATATATAAGCCAAATAGCATTGCATTGTAGCAACCTGCTTTTCAAGCTGAGCATCTGAATGGTGAAGAAAGGTGATTTATTAAGTGACTTATTAAGAGTGTGACATGGATGTGAGTGCCAGAGGGGCTGGTCTCAGTATTTCAAAAACTGCTGATCTACTGAGATTTTCCCACACAGGGTTTTTGGAGAACGGTCCAAAAAAGGGAAAATATCCACTAAGCAGGAGTTCTGTGAGCAAAAATACCTTGTTGATGTCAGAGGTCAGAGGAGAATGGCCAGAGTGCTTCAAGCTGATAGGATGGCAACAGGAACTCAAATAACCAAGCCATGCAGAACAGCGTCTCTGAATGCACAACAGTCCAGCCTTGAGACAGATGTGCCACAACAGCAGAAGTCCACACTGGGTGCCACATCTATCAGATAGGAGCAAGAAACAGAGGCTACAATTTGCACAAGCTCAACAAAATTGTAGTTTCAATTTATGCTGTGACGTTCAGATGGTAGGGTCTGGATTTGGCGTAAACAGTATGAAAACAAATGTTTTTGACTAACTTTTAGAATATTTGAATTTAATTCAAATATTACATGAACTCTTTGGGAATGTCAGCCTTTTTCTTTCGTTATTCCTTCCTCTTGAAAGGTTTAAAAGCAACTGTAAAATCTAAAATCATAGTGTATAATTTTAGATATGAAGATTGTTTTTAATACATGGCTGAAAATCCTTTGCAGTCAATGACTGCTTGAAAGTGCACAACCTCGCTGAACCACCTCCCTTGATACGTTATGCCAGGCCTGCACTTCTGTTAAAACCCTTAAATTAAAGCTGAAAAATGTAAAAAATTATAATTGTCCAATAACGTTCAGAGCTTACTCTATGTAGATTTAGTAGTAATTAAGATTACGGACAAAATGGCAGCCAGGCAGTCATAATATAAGTGAAACAAGTTAGCTATTGGATTAGCCAAAACACACCCCAGTGCAGTTCAGGACAAGACAATGCATGTTAGCGTTACAACAGTGCGAACTTAGTCAGCTCTAAAGCATTCAAAGTGCATGCTCCCATCATGCTGTTGCACTTATTTCTTGGTTTCTTTGTAGGCATGTTCAAAAACATTAAAATAGTGGTCATAATTGCCAACAAAACTTAATTCAAACACACGCTGTTTTGAAGAATAAGCACAAGTCTCCCTCTGGTTATAAATTGCTCTTATGCAAGTATTTGATCGCACGCTTTTTATTGCACAAACGCAACGCCTTGTACTGGTTTTTAAATTTGAGATCTGGCGCCACCTACCGCTATATAAGTGTATTGCATGCAAGCAGCCTAGCGATACACAGAAGAATGCACCAAATCTGATTGGAGTTAATAATGAGAGCTCTATTATAAAATCTTTAAACGTTTTATTTCCCTCACAGTGTTTTTGATGAACGCAATCAAGCTCTTTGATGTGAAGATGGATTCAAAAATAAACACAGACTGCTGTGTGGGATGTAACGCTTTATTGTCATGTTCAACGAACATTCAAAGTGTAGTCAGTGTGATCAGTCAGAGTGTTATTCATTTGGGGAATGGCTGACGTCATTCTGCCTGGAGGAGTGAAACAGTGTTACAACCAGCTGTGTGGTAAGTTGTAAAATATGCACGAGAAGTGCTTGTTAAAATGAAATGTTCCAGCTTCTTAAAAACAATCAGAAAATCAATACGTAAACATCAGTTAAATTAAAATAGTTCGAGTTGGTCAACAACACAAGTCCCTTAGTAAAAATTACAGTACAACATATAATGCAGGTTATTTTCATTTTATCTAATATGCCGGAAACTATCTCACTTACTGCGGGTACAAAAAGTCTGCACACCGTTATTTCCAACAGATAAACGGATCCTTTTCTTTTTCTGTGAGCAGGTATAGAAGAGATTCAGATCATCTTTTTGTTTGTTGGTTTTTTAAGTCCAACCTTCATCATTAAAGGAAACTAATTGACTTTATAGTGAAGAATTTGTTTAGCAGGGTTATTGTACATATTTCTGAAGCTACTGCAAGGAGTCCCCTGTCTGTTTAAAAAAAAATCCACTAGTACTTACAGATGCATGAACTAAATGCTACAAAAAGATTAAGGTGTATAGTTTTTGTACCCTCTGTATTCTCTTTCAGTTCCAGTGTAAAAGACAGCATGCAGGCATTTGCTGTCTTGCTCATTCTTTCGCTTGTGTGAGCTACACAACTGCTTAGAGTGCCAGTTAAACGGTGCCACGAGCAGTAAGTTTAAAAAAAGGTAACGTACTGATGCTTTCTAAATACTTTAAGGCTTTTACCCATCACATATCTCACTGAAGGGGTCAGCTTTGTCAACTCATCAAGGAGCTCTCTGCCAGTGTTTTAGAAGAGCTCCACCTCACCTGTCAGGAGCTAACAGGAAGGAGCATTCAGGCAGATTCACTAAAACACTTTCCCCCCCCCACAAATTCGTTTTAAAAATACTCAGTGACTTGTTTATCCTGAGTAAACAGATTCCTTTTCAAATATACTTAAATGACCCTTTCTAAGTAGAGATTGTGGCTCTTTTTTGATAAATAAATAAAGCAAACATCTGTGAAATACCATAACATCTCCTGGCAGCTCCTGACAGGCGGGGGCAGCACTGGAGCTTGTTGGATGTTGGGGGGAATTTCCTAAATTAGGAAAAAGGATTGTGTAAGAACAGGAGACCTGGGGGTTCAATTGTAAAGTCAGCAGTTTAATTTGCTGGTAATGACAGCAGCTAACTTCTTTCAGATCCTATATCTTCCTACTTTGGGACACTTTTATGATACATACGCTGACACTTTATCTTCCTGAATTCTTTCTTTAATTGAATATTGCGCAAACTAAGTCATAAGGACTCTACCACGTATGGTAAAGATGCAGAATACCCCAAAATATTAGTTCTGGGTATTAAACTGTTCCGAATGATACCCTGCCATGCTATAATACTGAATACAGGCTCATCCAAGACAGCTGCTAATAGGTCACAAATATGAGGTTTGACATTTTTCCAAGCTAACAACTTTGTGGATTAATGTAACTGAGATGTGAGTCTATTTTCTAATCGACTTGGTTTAAGGTGCATACTTCTCTGGGCACCTCCCGTGACTGTTTTCTTTAAATCTTAACCGTTACTAGTGAGAGGAAACTGCAAAAAATCACAGACTGCTCTCCACATTTCTCTTCTCCCTCCCTGCAGAGTTTATGTGTCTGTGCCGGGACTCTCCCCTGGTGCCAGTATTTTCTGCAGGGTCTTTTGATAGAATGGGGAGAAGACCAGCTTGTTGTAGTTGACAAGGCGACTGAAGTGAACAGCAAGCTCTTTTAGCTCCTTGCTGACTGGAGCCAGACCTCCTGGCAGAGGAGGAGGGGTCTTATGTTGGCTGGACTCCAGGGAAGCCAGAAGGTAGTTGTGAACCCGAGATTCTGAGAGGAGAGAAGAGAGTTTAACTGTCGCTGACAAACACCTTCACTGAACTGTGCACCGCTGGTGTTGCCTCTAAGGAAGTAAGAAGTAAGTGCTCTTACCCATCAGCATGCGGACTGTGTTGTCTGGTTGGATGGCGGCGGAGATTTGCCCCTTCAGAGCGCTCTTTCGGTCAGCTGAGAATGGAGAGTAGCCATGCTGGCTTAGACACTGACTCAGCTCAACACACAGTTTCTCCCCAATGGTTGCCAAGACCTCCTGTGGACTAAATGAACTTAGGACAGATCACAAAAAAAGCTTTAGTTTTATAACAATACAAGTTGTTAAGTTAATAAGCTTCACAACAAAAGCCAAGCTTTATGCATCTTCTATCCATAGTTTTCAGTCATGTAACTAACTCGCTACCCTAGTGTGCAAAACCTTACTCCATTATGATGGCTAACAGTGGACAGTCGGTAGTATTGTGGGACAAAAGTGCTTTTTTCCCCATCTGTCTTGAGCCAAAACTTCTTGGATTTTTTTTCATTGGAGAAAAGCTACAACCTTTAATATATAATAAACTTATTTTACTGATACAATTAACTTTACAAAAAAAAAGCTGTATGTAATCAGTACTTCATAGCCATCTAGCAAACACTGTCTCAAAAAATTGTAACTGCTTTGGCCTCTTGCTCTCATGTTCACAAATTAAGCCAATTTAGAATAAATGGCATGGCTGTAGCTCAGGTGGCAGAGCAGGTCAGCCACTAATCAGGTCGGTGGTTTGATCCCAGGCTGCCTCCTGGCTGCATGCCAAATATCCTTGGGCAAGATACTAACCCTAACTGGGCTCAGTCCACGAGGGCCGGTGTCCCTGCAGGTTTTAGATCTCACCTTGGGTCCACACACCTGAATCACATGATTAGTTCATTACCAGGCCTCTGGAGAACTTCAGGACATGTTGAGGAGCTAATTTAGCCATTTAAATCAGCTGTGTTGGTTCAAGGACACATCTAAAACCTGCAGGGACACCGGCCCTCGTGAGATTGCCCACCCCTGTACTAACCCCATGTTTGCCTACTGGTGGTGGTCAGAGGGCCGGTGTCCGGCAGCCTCGCCTCTGTCAGTGTGCCCCAGGGCAGCTGTGGCTACAATGTAGCTTGCCATCACCAGTGTGTGAATGGGTGTGTGGCTGAAAGTAGTATAAAGCGCTTTGGGGTCCTTAGGGACTAAGTAAAGCGCTATTCAAATACAGGCCATTTACCATTTAAATAGTTAGTACAAAGCACATCTTTTAAAACTGTTGGAAAACACACAAACTCCACAGAAAGGTTCCAGTTGACCAGAAAAAAATAAACAAAAAACCCCTTAACATAGTGACAGCAAAGTCCAAAAAAGTCGTCCAGAAATTAGTGGTCCATCTTTCATATACAATTCGTGGAAACAACACTACTCTTGTCTAAATGAGGCTAAACTAGTCACATCACCACATCTGTGAAACTGATGGAATCTACAGTGGCTCTTTATTTTTGCTGAATTCAGATCAGGCACATTGCAGAATATGTCAGCATGGGACCTTTCCAGAGAAAGTTACCTTGAAATTCAAACTAATCCTAAGTCGTTCAATTTACGCATTAATGCAAGTCAAATTAAATCCACTCTGGCTCAGTCATATTTGTCCACCTTTGTTTATTCACATAGAGAATAATTAGTGCTTGAGGAAGTGAACTGAAAGAAATGAAGGCAAATTTGGCCACTGTAGCTTTAAATATAAAAAAAAATATATATATATATATCTTTGTGCTTACGGTGTATGCATGTCTGCAAGCAAGACATTAACAGTGTTTTTGAGGGTCTCCATCAGTCCTGGCAGGCCTGAGATGGCCTCCCCAGTTGTAGTGTAGACAATGAGCAGCACAGAGGAGAGAAGAACCAGCTGTTCAGCCTCCTGCTGCATCTCCTGGAATCGAACCTGATCCATCAACACCGTCTGTAGATAAAAGCAGAGGAGAATTTAAGGATGAAGAGTACAACACAAGAAGTGAAATCTAAACAAGCACTGAGATACAATGAACCAGGATTGATTGGGTTTACCTCCGGGAAGGGGTCTGAGTCGTGGTCCCACCTGAGCAGGCGAAGATAGGCATGATTATGAACACTGAGGGGGTGGAGTGAAGAATCAGATGCAGCACCACCTGTTGCTGCTGAGTCTTGCAGGCTTTTTACTGTATCCTCAAGCCATTTCTCAGTGAAGTCTAAGGCATCTGAAGGAGAAACGATCATTGTTATTATTCAGTATAATAATAGCAGTACTAGTCAGCGGTATTACATCATTATAGAATATAATACAGGAGTCTATAACCAAGATTTTTTCAGTTTTCTGTATTGTTAAATGTAAAAGGTTCAGACTACACTAGACAGAAGGGCTAACATACAAATATTTTGAGTAGAGCAGAGATGCACAGTGGTATAAGATGAATTATTTAGTCTATGTGTAAACACTGCATCAAATCAAAGCTGTTGCGTGCTGCTGAAATTCACCTGATTTTCAAAAAGTATAACAAAGAAGTGGCATTCACACAGGAGTGACTACACCCCTGTACATCACATGCTTTTTAAAAGCATTCAGTCATTGTGTAACTTATAACTGCAGTATTCGTGGGTTGACAGATTGAGTATTTCCCTTTTGTAAAAAATAAAAAATAAATACGTTAATAAAGCAAACAGTCAAATTTGAAGATGTTTGGTTACAGAAAAATACAATTTTGTATCCTTTCTGATCTTTGGATATCTCACAAACAGCAATGAGCAATTAGAAAACAATGGACGCCACAAACTGCATATATAAAACACGCATATAGCTGTCACAATGTTGGCTTGTGAAGTCAGATTGCAAAGCCTCAAGCGTTTGTTCAGGTTTTGGCATCCAGATGTCAAGACCCCCGCTGCCTGATTCTGATGAGGAGCATAATTAATAAAATAAAGATTATGTTGTATTTGATTGGACTGGAACCTGGATGTTGAGCTGATACAGTCCTGAGTCACAGAGCAAGAAAACTGAGGGCCATACTCCAACAGAAATCCACATAACTAGTCTTTTTGAGTCACCCTTTGCTGGCCAATAAAAAGAATACAACCTCAGTGGAAAGTCTGACTTTGCTTCACTTTTCACATCTGGAAGCTACATCCATGTTTTATACAGTCTGTAGTACATCTTATTAGAGCTGCAGCTCCTACAGTCATGTTCTGAATGACAAATGGGCAACTGTGTCAGTCTTGCTACAGAGGTAATCAGTGGGTATCACAGTACTCAAGATGGTGCAAAGGACATTGCACAATGTTAACGTCTACAAATCTACCAGCTAATGAGAGATATGTTTTGGGGTTCTGTATTTCATATTGCAGGTGATTAGTCTGAATACAGTAGAATTAGACACTGCGGGTTTTGTGCTATTTAAATAATCATATGTAATGTTTAAAGCTAATAATGCTCATAACAGTAAATATGAAAGTTATATCCCTTACTTGGTTGTTTCTCCAAAAACTCCTGGAACTTGTTCCTCTCATATTCAACAGACTGTTGCATCAGATGTGGTCTGATGCTGCTCAGGGCAAAGTTAGCCATGTCCACCTTCATCAGGTCCAGCACTGAAAATATGGCCCTAAAACATGACAGATGGAAAAAATGGGCAAACTCTAAGCACTGATGATGAAATATACACATTTCATGACAAGCCAAACTTTTAATTCAGTCTTGGCAAGTCTGGATCTGTACTAAGAAGTTGTTAATAGCGCTTTGAGCTATAATCAAAGAACAGTCGCTCTTATACAAGCTGAGAGCTGCATGGTCTGATGGGAATGAAATTACACAATCTAAAAATAAACCACAGCCTGGAACATGCAGAGCTAATGATGACCTGTCTTCCATGGCTTACTTGAGCAGAGGCACAACTTCGGTGATCTGCTTCAGCTTCTGGATGTCCTCGTCTCTGCTGGGGGCGCAAAGTGAGCCCATCATCCACACAATGAACTGGGACAGACGACCGATGTCAAGAGCTCCATTTTCAGCTTGCTGCTGGATCAGGGGCAAGTCCAAAACCTCCTCAATCTGAGAGCGCAGACGACCGTGGCCTGGTAGCAAGAAAGACAGCAGTGTCTAAAAGAGGGGAGACGAGAGGTTAAAAGAGGTTGGTTAAATCTAGAGAAGGATGATTGAAGAATACGAATGAATGCAGGCTTCAGCATCTCACCTCTTTGATCTCAGCCAGAAGTTTGATGGCGTGTTCATAGGACGGTGGATCCTCCTTCAGCTGGGCTTCCAAACAATCCCAGAATGCTTTGTGCATGATCTCCTTCACTCTGCGCTCCAAACTGTTCCAGAACAACACGCATGCTTTTATATCTGCAGCAAGAAAGAACTCACACTGAGGAAAAGATCCAGTCCTCACCTTCCTTCAGGAAGCTCCGCGGGTTTGATTTGAAAAGCCTGGTTCACCATTATTTCATGAGCCAAAGCCATGTTGGTGACTCCTTTAGCTGTCTCCATCAGTTCCTCCACAGAGACAAACCTGGGTGGGCTGGCTAGAAAGAGAAAATGTATATATTTGTACACAATTACACGTCATTCTTTCAAAAGATAAAGTTTCCTTCATCTGGAGAACACACTGGATATAAACTCATTTACTGAGCGCATTATCTCTCACTTCCAAATGGATTTAGTGTGAATGTTTTACAAGCAGGCAACACTAAGTGCAATAAGCGTTGATCTCCTCAATTCATCAGTCAGAGTCTAAACAAAGCTCTCTGTTCAGCAGCACACCTGCCTTTAAGCAAAGCCTCTGTTGTTGTGGCTCACGGCCATGAGCAAAAACAAAAAGTCACAATGTTCCACTCTTGTGAAGTCATCATCTGCACAAATCTAAATCTGGGAATAAACACATGAGAACATTTTCTACATCAGAACTGACAAAGTTAATCTTTTTCCGTCTTATACAAGTCCAAGCTGTTTTTAAGTGGACAACACTGTGTCACATATTTAGTAGTACTCATGTGGATATATGGCTTTGGAGGAGTATTTTGTTTTGAGGTTTTTTTTACATTTTCGAGGGCTAGCATCCTCCACAGCTGGAGCTAGAATTGATGTTTGGACTTTCCAGACCCCTTTGCAAGGTTTTT
>NW_005187490.1:1304397-1367668 GCF_000239375.1 Pundamilia nyererei
CCCGTTAGCTTCGAGCTAGTGGGTGTCAGATCTCCAAAAACGTCAGAGCTCTTTTGCAAATATGTGATGTCTTGTAAACCGAGCAGGTATCTGACGTTTACACAACTACATTCACGCCTCAAAATATCTTAAAAGTGTATTTTGTGACCCAGAAAGAGTAATATTACAACTAAGTAGCTGCCGCCAGTGTTGGAGTTTTGCTTGTATACATCTATCATTCTACTTCTTTTTGCAACCTACATTTGGCTAGCTCTAGATAAAAATCAGTCAATCAGTAATAAACCCATCACACAGCCTCACTGACATGAAGCGTCTCTGTACACAGTTCTCACAATTCTACATATTGACTCACTGGCAGTGACTGCAAAAGTCACGTTGGTCAAAACAAGCAAGCACCACAGACAAGAAGATTTTATCTGCCAACGCTTGAAGGCATGTGCCTGTGAACTGAAGCATTCATGGTCTGACTCATGTGGTCAAAAACAGGGCGAAGATCACATGTTTGAACAGAAGAACTGAGCTGTTCTCACAGCATGCAAGAAGAAGGGGTCCGAGCCCAACTCCAGCCAGACTGCTAAACCATCTGTGCTGCCTCTTTCAGGACATATTCTCACATGTATGTAGAAGGTCTCACAGCCAACATGTTTATGGATGACCTACCCTCAGAAACACAGGCCTGCAGGGGAAGCAAAGGCCTGAAATGACAGTGAGCAGCAGGAACCAGTAAATCTTTTTTGAAAACGTACTTTTAGGTAGAGGTGGGCGGATCGATCCAAATATCAATAGTATCGACACCAACGCTGGTATCGGTATCAGAGCAATACTAGAGTGACAGGGTCGATAAATGTATGTATATATACTTTTTTTAATGAAAGAATACACCTCAAGCATGCACTATGAACAATGTCTGAACCTCTGTGTGTTGATTGTCACATCTATTTATAGCCTATAGCACATTCAACCAACAGAAGCTGACCCAAAGTGCTTTACGGGTGGGCACATTTATATTCCGGGTTTCAAAGTACATGAAAAGCTGAATAGTGTTTTTTGTTGTAATTACTAATTATTGCAGTACGTAATCACAATCACAGTAAATCACAGTGATTTAGTGGTCAACAAATGTGTTCAAAATGAGTAAATTAATGATGATACATCTCATAAATCACGACACACTGCTCGTCCCTAAATAAGGTGCCTTTACAGGTTTAAAAGTATCGGCATTGGTATCAGCATTTACTTGGTATCAGATGGATACCAAGATATGCAGTATGACACAGCACTACTTTCAAGGCTGTGCTATTGTTCAGTTTTCATTTCAGTCACATGACAGGCTGTGACACATTTAATCCAGATCACATTCATGTGTTTAGCCAGTTTATTCAGTTGAATTAAAACAAAGTTTCACAGAAACTAACCAGGAAGTCTAACAAATCTGATGCTTTTACAAAGTCTCTGTTATACGATCATGATCTCATTAGTTAATGAGCAAGCCTGCAGACAGTACTGAACAATTAAAATAAGCCTGATCACCTTGTGGAGTGTTGCCTCTGTGAGGACTCGGAGTGTTCGCCCGGACCCTCTTCCTAACCGTCTCCCCAGAAGCCCCCTGCCTCTGCTCCTCCTTCGACTCCTTGTCTCCTCCATCCTCCATGTGGTCTGCCTCCTTTGGCATTCTGGAGTCTGCAGGAAAACAGGTGACATGGAGATTTGAATGTGCAGGGATTTGAAATCTGAGAGTCTGCTTTTAAGAGCCCAATCACTATGATACAGCCAGGTCTTTGTAGAAGGGTGTATAGCAGGGCTACACCAGGAAGCAGTGGCTGTCACGTGAAAGGACCTCACTTAAGAGCACAAAGAAAAAGAGATGTGCAGATTTGATTCTGTGGTGCTCAAATGATGACATCATCTGGACTGGTAGAGGATGAGAGAGCGGAGGGGGGGATCCGTGTGGCAGTGCGATGCTAAGACTGAGGAGGTGAAGTAAACAGAACAAAGCCTCATGGGTACTGTGGCTGTCCTCGCAGGCTTCGGTAACGGTACTAACCTTGTCCTCGGCAACCCCGGGGGGAAGAGACGCGTCTGATGTGGAGCTCAACTTATCTAACGTTAGCTTTATAGTCAGCGTGAACGCCGCTTTCTGTTTAACAATAACAACACAACAACAAAGCTTTATGACACCGCTACTCCTTCATAACCCAGACACACGTTTATTCACAACTTCACCGCCGCCAGGCACCGCGCTCAGGAGAAGAAAGGCTTTGGTTTATCCTCGGAAACTCCAGCTTTTTTATTTACGTCGCAGCCCTCCTCTGACGGGTTGCCGCTAATCAAGAGACGCTTCCTGGATTGGGTGGGGCTAGCGTGACGTAACAGCCGAGCCCCCCCTCCCAAACGCACACACACACGGACACAGCGGCAGAAACGTTACATTTATTAGGGCCCGAGCACTGAGAGTGATGGGTGACATCTGCAACTCAAATTTCTCTAGGAAAGCTTTAAGGAGTTGGTCTTTGGTTACAGTGAAAAGTGTGAGTTTTTGTTAAGGGTGTGACCCCAGCAGTATTGATGAAGAAAAAAATTAGTATAAGTCAAAGAAATCCAGTCTGATCAGTACCAGACTTTTCAGGCGTGATGACAGACCTGCCCTGAACAGATTGATATGCCCATTGTCAGGAATATGCAGAGCGCCACCTAGTGGGAACAGGAAATGTCATGTCTTTCACTTTGATATACTGATTATCACAGGTTCATCAGGTCCACCTCAAAAGCGGTGAATATTAACTTCAGTCCCTCATGATGCTTCAGTGAGAAAATTAGGAGTTGGCCCACTCCTCTAATGTCATGAAGGCTTTCTTGTTATGTGATCATTTTCATGGAATATTGCAAAATGGCTCAACAGCGCCCCCTACAACATTTAAAAACATCAGCCTCTGCTCTGTGTTTCATCTATGATTTTGAAACCTGGTAAGCTTATGTAAGCTATCAAGATGTACAAAAATGTCTCTTGGAGCAATATCCCAAATCCAACAGGAAGTCAGCCATTTCAAAATTAAAGTGTCATTTTGGCGACACCTTCCCTTCTTTTCAGACCTCGCACAGGGATTTCATTAGATTGACTCGATCTCCAGTGCAGGGGATCTAAAGACCTTAATGATGTTAAATTGCGAAACTTTTTACGTTCAGGGAAACGGGGTGGTCATGGCGGCACGTGGAGTTTCAATCACTCGCCAAAAAGCATTAATCTGCTGTCACTCAGAAACCAAGTTCAGTCTCTCCCAAACTTCGTATGTATGAGTCGAGAGTCAAGCTCGGAAATATTTGATATGCCATTTGTCAGTAATAGTTAGAGCGCCACCTAGTGGGACGACTATAATCATCATTGAATGAGATGAAATTTTAGCTGGTGGTTCTACGCATGAATTCCATCCATGTGACATAAGATCGGACATGCTGGGTGTAGGTGTTGGGCGTGTCTCGATGCCCTGGGGTGCGAGGACCCTCAAAACGCTGCTCGCAGCTTTAATTTGATTGTAATTGTCTAGCTGCTCAGATGTGAAGAAGAAGAGTTTCCTTCTCAGACATTTCCAAATAGATTTGATTTCAAAAGAACAAAAGTAAATTTTACATGAATTTCTTCTTTGATAGACAATAACTGGCCTTCCTATACATTCCTATATATGGATGGTAGAAATACACAAGAATGTTACAAAATATCCGCTAAAGGAAGTGATAAGGTACAAATATTTTGTTACTGTACTTAAGAGGAATTTACAGGTATCTGTACTTTACTTAAGTATTTTTTTTTCAACCATCTTTTTTACTTTTACTCCCTACACTTTTAAACAAATAGCTGAACTTTTTACTTAATTTCAGAACAGGCTCGCTACTTTAGGTTCAAAGGTCAAACTGGTTTGAGCCTAAATGGGGGTGGGGGGTTGTCTCACACAAAGGGATGAAAGAGCAAAAACATAAATTATGCATAATTTATAACGCTATATAAGACCTGTTTTACTTTCTTACTTTGAATACATTTCAGAGCTTGTACTTTTTCACTTGAGTAAAGAAGTTGAATCAGTAACTTTCACTGGAGTATTTTTTAACACAAGTATCGGTATTTCTATCCAAGTAAAGAATGTATGTACTTTTGCCACATTTTCAAAAGATACACTTCTCACCTCATTGTTTGAAACACCTGTTCAGCTGATATATTTAACTAGCCAGCACCATGGCAGCAACTTAATGCTTTTAAGTATGCAGACACAGGGAGGAGATGCTGCTAAAGTTCAAACTGAGCATCAGAGGAAGAATGGTGATTTAAGTGACTTTGAATGTGACATGGTTGTAAGAGCCAAAAGGACTGGTCTGGGTATTTGATAAACTGTTGATCTATTTAAATGTTTCCCCACATTACCATCCATTCTAATATTATATCCAATTTGCTGTACAATGAGGTTGAATGCCTTTTGGAAAACAAAAACATACATGCTGATTGATATCAGACGTGTTACGTGTAACAGATTTACAGAAAGTGAACATTGTTTTTGAGCAGGATATTTTAATGCAAACTCACTCCATTGTTATGAAAGTTTGGAACCACCCCCTCAGGTTTTCAGTCAGAAAACTGATCTACAGAGAACTGAGTGTGAATGAGTGGTTTCGTTTTTTTGTTGTTTTTTAAACTCTTTAACAGAGTTAAAAAAACAAAAAAAAAAAAAAACCCCTCTTGAAATATTTAAACAGCTTAGAGTCTAACACATATACTGCTTAGAGTAGAAGTTCCCAACGTGGCCACCTCAGGCTCTCTTCCAGAAACCAGTTCATTGGCAGAATATACTTGCAAAGAGCTGAATGTTTCACATTTTACAGAGATGCATTTGAGATTTTGTAAACAAATTGACATTTTATTCAATAGTAAATACACATACATGCTTGAGTATTCTTCAATATTTATACATTTGATATACAGACAAACTTACTGTCAGTCAAAAATGCATCTGTGGAGATGGTTCACTTTTGTATAACAAGCAAGTAAAAAGGCAAAAAACACTTTAAAGAAAACAGCAGAGACAAATCTGCACAGATCTACAGCACACTGAAGGCAGAGTCACCAAAGTACTGGTTAAATATTTCTGGGTGGGAAAGGTGAAACTGTCTAAGAAGACGCTTTTTCTCCTTGGCTGAGATCTTGGTATCCAGGTGGATGTTGTTTAAGAGGACCCACAGCGCTTGGTTGGTGGTGGTTTTTGTAGAGCTTTGTAAAGTGTTCCTGTCAACCTGCTGACAGAATGTAGAACCTGAAGAAGAGAGAGAAAAAAAACCAAAAAAAAAAAAAAAACAAAACGTTAAAGGAAATGAACATTGCATAATTGCCAATTTAATGTAACTACAGACCTCCAGTCTCAGCTGGGAATAAAGTGATCTGGAGATTCTGCCACCACTAGGGGGCAGTGAAACATCAATAACCTACACATGATGTAGACCAATTTATGAATCACAACGGACGAGGAGAACAACAATAAAGAGGAAAATTTAATTAAAATTGATTTGAATCGAAATGTCTGGATATTATTTAGTTTTTTCTGCAGATTATGGTCTCCACCAGGGAGCATCTGCTCTTTAGCTGCATGACCTCTTAGCCGTTCTGGCCAGTTAGTCTATGGCAGATCCAACAGTGCTCATTTTTCTTAGAATAGAGCCTCACTCTGTGGAGATGAGGGAAATCTGCTGTTGCAGATATTCAGGATGCCACGCCAAGAAAATTACTGCATGTTGAAGAAACTGTTTCACTCCATCAGTAATTAAAGATTTTTGGAAAGACTGTCATAGTAATACACAGTCATAGTGAGAGAATTTTAAGAATTTAGAGCATTGAAAGATCGCTTATGTGCGACCTGTTTGAGTTAAAGAAAGACTTCATGTTAATGTTAAAAGATAAAAGTATTTTACTGAATTACAGATACCATTCCTTTTGTGTTTTGCAGTGAGATGGAATTGTGCGATCTGTTCTGGAGTTTCTCCATCTTAAAAGGAAACTGATGTTTTGTGTCATTTACCAAAAGTAATCAAAAGCCATTTACCCGTCACATCCGGCTGTTTCTCCTGTACGAGGCAAGCCAGCTTGTCACTCACTACTTTGTGCAGAGCCCCAGGTATCTGGAGCAGAGAAAAAATAAAAATTTACAGAACAAAGCTGCGCATAATCCATGAACACCCCCCCCCCCCCAAAAAAAAAAAAAAAAAAAAAAACCCCCAAACCACAGTTTGTATTTAACCCATTCATATTTTCCCCACATTGTCTTCCTTTGTAATATCTACTGCTTCACAGCACCCCAAGCGAACCTTCGAGACACATTCCCATTTACATCAGTGTCTGCTGTGTGGCCACTTGTGTACAGCTTTTTTATAATTGGCATCTCTTCTACTACAAGTCAAAAGGGCCCCATGCAAACACATTTTAAGTTGTTGGACAAGCCGCAGATTTACTTAGCAGAGGTTACCAAAGAGAATATTCTAGATAAAGTAACTGATTACATTAAGGATGGCCAACTACAGTAGGTCATCCTTAGCGGTGGTTTGAGTGACCGGATCACAATGGGTTTAGTTCATATGTACAAACATTTCTTGCACAAATCTTTGATCATTTTTTCTCCCTGCTTTTTTGCTGCACTGGGGCAAGAAATCAGGCAAAATAATTCATCATCACTTTCTCACACAGACCAAAAGCATTCTATTACCTTGAAGATTTCTTTAACATTGCTTAGCATAAAGACCAATAGAAGATCTTCCTTCTCTTTGGAGAGAGCCTTGCTGTGTAGGATCGCCCTGGAGAAAGACCTCTTCACTGCCAGCCTGTTCTCAATCTACAGATGACAGAGCACATTCTTTGATGTCAGACCCCCCCCCAAAAAATAAAATAAAAACACCACTTGCTCTCACCTCCTTGTCCACTTTAATCCCATGTGGGTCAGCTGCCAGAGACACGAAGATAAGCAGCCTATGGAGCTCATCTCTGCAGCTGTGCGGCAGCAGCTTCAGACACAGTTGCAGAGCCTCGAGAGCCTTATCCAATTTAGCATTTACTGAAAAGGTGAGAGAATGAAAGAGACAGTTGTGCTGCAAGTGGTGAGGTTATTAAAAATCTTTGGAGGAGAAGAGAGCATGGTTGGAGACGCGGTAAAAATCTCACCGTCACGTCTGAACCAGTGTTCTTACCGAGCAGCTCTGTGATGGCTGTGTAGACGTCAGTCATGTGCTGCGGCAGAAGTGGAAGCCTGTTTGTGATGCTGTAGTGTTTGACCAGAGTCCCATATAGAAGCAGCTTACACTGGGCCAAGCCACTTGGGGAGAGATGTGTGTGCTCTGCACTGTTGTCACCTGAGTATTTTGAAGCTATTGTTAAACATGCCATCATTTGCAACATAAGCTATACATGTCTCTCACCATAGCTCACCAGTGGCGTTTACATGCTTTACCCGATTCTGATACTCATCATACCACTTGCCTCTTTCTTGGACGCTGAGACCAGCTGGTTCTGGGTCACAGCTCTCATTATCTTGAGGGAAACAATGAGGCAGCTCCCTGCTGAGTTCCACTACCGGCTGGTCAGGCAGGAAGTCCAAACAGTCCAAAGCTGCACAGAGCCACTCATCTTCCCTGAAAAATGAGGAGGAAACAGTGCAAGTGAGATCAACAAAACATCAAATTTATTAAAAAAAATATAAAGATTTTTAAAAATCCAAACTTACTGAGAGTCTCGGAAGGCCTTGAGGATCTGTCGGTCCAGGTGGTTGCTGCTGTAGATCAGATCTGGGTTATTGTGTGCCAGGTTGGCTGGAGATGGAGAGGATGGGCTCTGCCTGCACTGAAGCACGCCTTCCAGCACAGGGAGCTCCACCAGGTTTAACAGCCTGAGCAGGGTCTGCTCCTGCCACACCTCATCCACCACTGCAGGAAAGAGCCAGAGGAACCAAGCTCTAATTGAGTTGCAGCCTGTGCAGGTGTATTGCTGCCTTTTGTCCCCCTGAATGCAGCCTATGATAGGATCCATGCTGTTAAACTACATGTGTAATGTTATTTGGCGTCAAACATTGCCTGATAGATGCATATATTGCTCAAAAGCTGAATAGATCATTCAGCATTAATGTCAAATTAAGAGATGTGCAAGTTACTCAAACCATGTGAATGAATGTACTCCGATTATCCTCAGAGATGCCGGATTGTGGCTGATCCAGTACCATCTGCTACATGTCTCTTTGAATGCAATTTGCCTGATGATCACAGCTATGTAGTACAGATTTCCTGCTTGTCCTTTGTATACCACAGCATTATGTATTGCAGAAACATTTGCTTTAGTTTAGTTGTTCAGGATTGCTTTAGTGATGCATACGAAAGAAAGATTTGTGCTCACATGATTGTGGTAAACCCGTGGCTGTCTGTACCCTGCACGGACTCAGACTCAGACTGTTCATCGGCAGCTCCAATGATTGGCTGCTAGTGGCGGGAGCATCTAGCTGGCTGGAAGTATGAGTGAAGAGGACTGGGGTGCACATCTCAACAAGCGATGCAGGGGGACAGGTCTGCTCTTCCTGCCTGAAATGCAAGAGACAAGGATTTCAGGCACAGTAAATTCAGACCTTGATGGATCTACGCTACAAAAGAATTCAGCCAGTCCCAAAGGTAAAAGCAAGGTGTACTTAATAATATGGACAGAGTATACAGTAATATTTATTATTCAATTCATAAAATATTCATACATGAGATACATTTTGACTTGATGCTACCTTTGGTTAGATGTTTTATATGCAGTGTGCCTGTAATACAGATAAATAAATATTTTAGAGGTGATACCTGTCTGAAGGAGCGCAGGTGAAGAACTTTTGGATCCCATTCACAAGCACACCTTTTTCCAACTCATCTATTGAAGGAGTAGATGTGTCTACAAACCTGCATGTTTATATGAAATGTTTAGGGAATGCCATCACAGGTAGAAATTTATTTTTTATTTTTTTTAAAAAACAGTTCGTTTCATGTATCCAACCTGTAAAGAGCGCTCTTGCTGTCATGAAACGCATCCTGTTTCTTGTCTTTTCCCAGCACTTTGGTTCCCACCGCCTCAAACACGCCGCACTCCAACAGCGCCTGGCACACACACACCACTTTGTTCCGAGACACGACGGCACCTTAAATTTAATCAAATAGAAGGGCCGAATATCATAAATAAAATGATCTCTAGAAGGTGAAGCTATGGGAATAAAACAGCATCTACAAACCAACACACACCCTCAAAGCCCTTTGCTTTAACAATGTATTCTGCCAGTACATCCACACCCTCTGAGCCAAGGAAACAGTCACTGTGGGATTTCAAGAGGACTCGTCTGCGCTTCACGGTCACAGTAGACTTCAGGTGGGAGATAAGGCTGCTCCACATGGTGCAAGACTGGACTGGCTTGGAGGCCACACAAGGAGCTTTAAAAAAAAAAAAGAAAAGAAAAAAAAAGGCACATTCAGAACAAACTCTTAACATATTTTACAGGCAATTTGTGCAGGGCACGATTAGATATATGCAAAAGGACAGAAGAGACCTCTTAAACACCTTTATAGGAATATATATCTCTAAGAGAATGAGGGAAAGGAGCAATTCCACCTTGTAGTGCAGTTTGCACAAATTGTTTTAAAAATGCACTCACGCTACAAACATTACTGATGAGTCAAGACAGTTGTTAGGCTGCTGATGTAAATTGATTCATTAGTGTATATTTGACAAAGAATCTGAATTGACATGTCTCACTTTTTATATGGCACGAATCAATGTGTTATTTTATCAGGTGGCAATATGTCCTAGTGCAGACAGAGGGGAAGAGCCAGGGCCAAAGGTGAGGCACATCAAGCACAGAATAATAATTTTAATCTGAGGATAAAACGCATGTACTGAGGCTGAAAGAAGCTTCAGTGCTCTCAGAAGACTAAAAAGATGGCTAAGGTTAACAATGACTCAAATGAGATTAAACAATGCTGCTGTATGTCCACCAGGAGAGACTGGACAGTATAGATGTAAAACAAATATGCCAGCAGTTTATCTCAGTTAACGAGAGGAGCAGGCATGCGTTTGGCTCCTTCACATAGTGGACATTGAGTTGTGTGGGACACCAGTAGTCCATGTCGGTTGCTGTAACAGTAGTTCATGTTTAGAATAGAAAATCTCAGCTCACTGATTTGATCGGGGCAATAGTGCCTAATCTGTTGCATAATTTTGCTGAGAGATCTTTTACTTTGTGGTAATCTTAGAGGAGTAGTTTTATGGCCTAAAATACTTAGTCATTTGTTTAATAGTAATTTAACATTATAAATTCACATATAAAACTATGAATCATCCGTCCCCACCAATGCCAAAACCAAATCTACGCCCTTGGAAAGGAGAGAAATCAAGGGTTGAGGAGGAAGGTTAGACTAAGCACAATAACGGAAACCTTAAAATGACCACTGCCAAATCCTTTGCCACAGCTGTTTGTAAGTGTAGCTTTGCAACGCTTGCTTAACATGAGAGAAAAACAATCAGATCTCAGTTCAGGCCTCGGCCAGGTGCAAACAACTCACCTTGATTACGCACACACAATTTCTCCGCAAGGTTCAGCGCCGCGGCTCTTTCTTTTATTGAAGCCATGCTTCTGACGGATTACAAACGTTGAGAATGGGCGGGTATAAAAGCAGGAGGAAGCAATCAATGAAGCGCCTCCAATCAAACAAGCGCCCTCTCTGGCGTTTGTGTGCAGCTTTGTAATAAAACCGCTAGAGGGCGCTAGTAGCTCAGTCACACAGAGTGGCTATGGAGGTCTTCAACTATGTGAACTTTGTGTTTTACTGACTTGCTTTCATAGATTCAACTAATGAATAATGGGAACAGATCTTCTGATCCTCTGCGGAGTCATTAGCCATAGCTTTATCAACACTTTATTAAAAATAATTTATATAAAAGCACTAAATGATGGAGTGATCATTTATTTTAAATATCAAATAAATTTAAATATTTAAACAAATGTTATGCATTTTTTTCTTCTCCGTTTGAGTGCCTGCAGGTGGTGTAAGTAAATCTTGACCATCTGCCTGTGTCACATTACTATTGTGCAAAAAAAGGACATCTCTATTAAAACTCTATTCTATTAATTTATGCATACATACGTTTTATTTGTGCATTATATATTTTTATAGAAAACTACTGTCATATTTAAATTTGTATTTATATTTCTTAAAGTTTTTGAACATTTCACATTTTTGAGAATCTTCTCAGCATCTGTCCAGTGCGCTTCCTGTAGTTCGCCATCTTGCTTGCTGTGCTAATTGCTAAAGGTAAGCTACAACAACAAGCAAACATTTTATTTGAAGTACTTACTTATGGCAGTGCCTAATTTATTTCTCTGTTAAATTAGTGTACAAATATGTATTTCAGCATTAATATGGAAATGTATGTTTAAACGGCAGAGTCATGTTAGCTACAACTAGGTGGCTTTAGCTTTAGCAATCATTTTTGCTAGGCTAAACAGTTTGTGCTTATTCTGTTAGCATGGGAGTTTGATAACACTGGAAATACCTTTAGAACAACAGTACAGTCACAGTAAAAACTAATGCTCTGCATTTATTGTGTTGTCTATCAACATATCTGGGCCTTAGTGTTTTGTTAATACCCAGATTATTAGTTATCATCAGGATAATGATAACTGATTTTGGTACAGTTGAACCTAGAGCAACATTAGTTATCATAATCCAGGAACACCACCAATATGGGCACATCAGATACACCTGATATTGACGAGTCTTACACTGTCAGCTTTCTTCTCTGGCTTCAAACAGACTAAACTTTATTATTATAGTAGCTCTCTTCTAGTCTTACTGATTAAAGTGCCAAAAGTGCTTATCACATTCATACAGTACCTTTACTTACACATAACCAGATTTGTGTATCCTGATTGCCAGTATTAGGGTAACATGATCCAGAAAACAGAAAGTTATCCTGGGTTCTCTGAACTTTCGTAGTGCAGGGCCAAGGTCTTAAAATTAGATCAATACAAACTCAGATGAACTACAGAACAATAACACATTTTTGTGTGCCATTATTGATTTAACAAAATTAAGCCAAAATGCGCAAGTGGTGTCTAAAAATTTAAGTACACCCTTACTGCCAATCATATGTACTTTATTAATTGATCATTAACAACTGATGATCAATTAACATCTGGAGTATTCAGGTGTTGACCCAAGGAAGAAAGACATTAGCAATGATCTTAGAGAAGCAATTATATCTTCCCACCAGCATAGGAAGGGTTATCAAGCCATTTTTTAATATTTTAATATTACTTTTTTCTACAGTGATAAAGTGTAAAACATTCAGGACAGTTGAAATCTTCTTAGGAGTGGATGTCCTAGCAAATTCACCCCAAGATCAGATCAATGTTCAGAGAAACTCCATAAAACGTTAGAGCTTCATATCAGACCCTACGGGCCGACCTTGGCATGCTAAGTGTTAAAGTTCATGACAGTGCAATTAGAAAAAGACTGAACAACTATGGCTTTGTCTGTTGGACAATGTGCTTTTGTCTTGTCCTTTGGACAAACAAGAGCAAAGTGGAGGTGTTTATCCATAATGTACAGCCTCATTACGGCAGTTCAGGAGATAGAGCCGGTCATGTACAAGTTGAGAGATTGGTGGCCTCTTGCCCAAGGATGCCAAATATCCTTGGGCAAGATACTAACCCCAAGTTGCTTTCTGATGCATCCATTGGAATATGAATGAGTGTGAATGTCAGATAGAAAGCAATTGCCTAGAAAAGGCATTTCATTTCATTTAGTCAACCATGAAATCCTCTGTATACCTAAAATATTCTAGAGTCACAGGTGAGGTCATCTGTCGGTCCAAATTGGGTCATGTAGCAGAACAATGATCCCAAGCACAGCAGCAACTCTACAACAGAATGAGTGAAAAAGAAAAGAATCAAGGTGCGTCAGTGGGTTTAAGTGTAGAACTCCGTCTGATTGAAATGGTGTGCTGGGACCTTAAGAGAACTGTATAAACCAATCCCACAAAATCCAGTTAACTAACATTTCAAAGAAAGAGCACACCAAAATTCCTCCACAATGATGCGAGAGACTGATAAAGTCATACAGGAGGCCTTTACTTTTAAGCCACTGCTGCTAAAGGAGGTTTGACAAGTGCTTGAATCACGGGGGGTACGTCGTTTTTCACACACATAAATAAGCCCACAGTATATTACAGCATATGTTGATGTTCATTTGATGCTGATTTAATAATAAGGTATGATTATTGATACATTCTTTTAAATTCTATTTTATTGGAAGGAGGACAGCATACTTTGATAATGTTTAAATATATTTTTCTTATTAGTTTTCCAACTTAGAAAGAAAGAAGAGCCGCTTCAGACTAAAAACACAACATCCCTTTTAAAGTCAGAAAGTTTGCTGTGCGTGACATTTTACTGGTCACACGAGGTGAAGCACAGGTCACTTACTTTATCATATCATTAACAATGTGACAGTAAGCCAGCATGAAAAGAAAATAAGTAGAGTTTATCAGTTTAACCCCTGCATTTCTTTTACTTGACGTGGTAAAATAAAGAAGCCAAATTGTTGTGTTGCAGTAGTTGGCAGTATCCACACTTGGATTGCATGTATTACAGATTCAGAGCTTCTTTAACTTTCTTTTATGGTTGTATTACAAAACAGTTACCAGCATAACTCACACAAAGATAATGCAAACTTCATGTTACTTGACAGAAATGTTCCATTTTAATGGCTACGGCACTTCTTTTAATTTGTCCCTTCATGGCTTGGAGGTGGTAGTTAATACCTGCTCAACTAAATCCCAGGAAAAGCAAATAAAGACACTGCAGTTTCCTCCCCTCCTGCCACATTCACACATACACATTCAGGCTGTGCACATAGTGCGCCAGGAGAGCGACACACTAACGCACGCTTGCACAAATCCCCTCCCTGCTCAGCCGGGGGTCACAGTGTCAGTTTATGATAGTAGCCAATTCTAGCAGGGATCATTTAATTCTCCAACATGATTGATACTAGCGCAGGTTAAATGGGAGAAAAAAGGTCTGTTCTATTAAGAGATCATTGGCTAGTGGAGACCTCCCACTTAAATAGTTATATTTTCAGTAGGTGTGTGCTTGCAGTGTGTGTCTGTGTGTGTCACTCAGTTTCTTGGTTATGTTGAAGGGACAGTTGCAGAGGACTATCCACAGGTCAAATTAAATAACCCAGGTAATTTAAAAAGCATTGACAGTGCAATTTGTCCATTCAGTGTTATTGCTCTGACCCCTATTAGTGTCGATGGGCTGGTTCATTTGAACCTGGATGGCTTATCGAGGTGTTATCTTCTCATCGCAATGGAAGCGGTGTAAAACAAAGAAAGAAAAAAGCCCTAACAGTCATTTCAAAGCCATTAGGTCAGACCGCAGTGATTGAGAAGTATTACGAGGCCTTAATGTTCTTCTCTATTATTTCTACTAAAATCATTTAGGGGTAAAAATTGCAGATGAGGAAGTAATTATAAGCCTATAAGCTCATAAGTGGAAAGGCAGAGATGTTACTGCTTATTAAACCGTCTATTCTATTAACCTTTCCAACAAAATGCGCCCCACTCCCACCCCACCGGATTATCAGGCAGAAGAGGCCCAGTGGGACCTTTGGCTGCCCTGAAACGACTCGATGGATGTTAGCACAGAGTCTGAGACACTTCCCACCCACACCACTGTAAGTTACTAATTTTGACAGTGCAAGGCAAAGTAAATAACATCCATCAGCTGGTTTGTTTACTTGACAAAAGATGAGATTAAAATACATTTTACATGAATGATATTGTTTCAATCTTAGCTTTGTTTGAGATTTCGATCTTCTTTTTCAGTTTGGAGAAGATGTGTTGGAACACGAGCTAAATCTTTCCAGCTCACACTGTCAGACGGAGAGTGGGGGGAACATCTTACTACAGCTGCTGGAATTCAAAACCAATCTGCTCGAAGCCGTACAGGAGCTGCATATTCGGAGGGTAAAGTTGAAGTTGTAACCATGTCACTGTGAAGGCATTAGGGTACCATCTCCTTGAAGTATACTTTATTTTAATTTCATAATCAAAATCACGTCCTGTGTCATGGCTCTGGTGGCATTTTTCTGTTTCTCCATGGTGGTAAAAGACGTAAGTACTTTTAAAAAAACTGTAACAAGTATAATAGACCAGTGATCCAATGTAGCCCTTTCGTGGGCAGTGGTAGTACTGCGTTGAGAGTCATGCCTTGATCCCTTTCTCCATCTTCTATTAGCAGTAATTAACAGCAGCTTAGCGACAGAGTTCACTGATTCCTAACTTTAAAAAATCTACCAGCTCCAAGCAAGGTTCGTCCATACTTTAAATACTGATCACATAAATTAGCAGAACATTTCATGTTAATTTACCAAATTAGTGCAGTGAAGATATTTTATTTAAATAATATCTGAGCTGGTTGGTACTAGAATGATACACGATACTGACTTATGCATAATTTCAAACAATACTAAAAGCAAAGATTTATAAGCAGATGCGTGAGCACATGCTCTGTGTCAACACTGGTCATTATTAGCAGCGGCTTTCTGGGAATTACGCTGTGCTCGTTTAGGTTCGGAATTGGCTGACATGAGAGCTGTTTGAACTTTGACGTGCCTTGTTATGTGTATTGTCTCTAGTATTGCTCACTTCCTCTATTCCTCTGTATTATATCACCATTTCCTGAGACACTAATGACTCTGTTTGGTTGAAGAGCAGTGTAATTTCACAAATATATTGGTTATGTTGGTATTAGAGCATCCATAGAGAAAGCCAAGTGCCCCTTTGGCTACGTGGATTTAACCCTGCTGGATATGATGCACATTATGTCAAGAAAGAGGGGAGGGGGTCATATAAGCCTATTAGCCCTTAACCAATGAGCACAAAGTCAATTTGTTTGTAAAGAACTAACAAAAAGAGTAAAGCTTTCTCCCCTCCAGCAAGTACTTTAAATCCGAGTGTGCTTAAAGGTTAGAGGAGCAAAAATGGGATGTTGGTCGTTGAGCTTTTATTGTTATAGTCATGTTAACTCAGACACAGACATTAGATGATATATCAGTCTGTTCCTCCTCAGGCACTGCCGTTATCAAAGTAGCACTTTGTAGTTGTGTCGTTCACGGGGGTGGGAAGGTTAAGAGGCAAGAGGATGTCATGATGGAGCCGGACATTCCTGAGCAGGTCAAATTCCAGCACTTTCTTTTTTTAAAAGCGGTGTAACCAGTGGCTTTAGTTGGTGAAGATGAGTCATAAATGGGGAAGAACTGCGAGTAAGATGAAATGTCACATTACATGAAATGCATGTGATATGAGATTTAGTGTGATCTGGAAACAGTGTCAAACTTTTTCCAACTCAAATTTTTATTCCCACAAACTTCCAAATGCCATTTTTTGTTTTTTAATGCCCAATAAAAGGTGACCATTCAGAACAGCAGTAAAAATGGTAAAAAGATGAAAAGCCATAGATGAGATTGTGCAACATGGCTTTTCGGCCTTCTCTTGATACACAGTTACCTGTTTTAATTTACATGGATTACTGATCTTAGAAAGGCTTTGCTGTGCATTTAACACATGCACTCACACATACACACAGCAATTATTCCCTGGTGGAAAAATAACAGCTTTATCTCCTGTGTACTCCTTTTTTCTTTTTTTTGTGCCACGCTGGTAGCATACTTTAATAGGAACTTATAAAATAAGCTCGCTGAGTTAACCGGCTCCCACGTGCACATAAAAAAGTCCCCTGGATATAGTGAGCACTTGACTTTTACCTGCCTTCTCCAAGAGAAGAGGGAGGATAGGGATGGTTTTCCACAAATATCACCTCCCTTCTAATGTTCCCCCGTCACTGACTGCTTCCACAAAAGATACGCAGGACTGAACCAAAGAAACTTAAAGCACTTTGCAGTTTTGGCTCAACTCCACTGGCCCACAGAGTGAAAAAGATGAAGATTTTCAGACTGAATCACACCTTCTTAGTCACAGCTTTCCCGTTTAAATGTTCTTATCAGGTGTTTCCTGGTTGCTTGTCTAATTGTGAACTTACTGATGCCTGAGAGTCAGTTTTTTTGGTTTAGGATGCAGAAACCCGCTTTGAGGATCAGATCAGTAAGCTGGTGTTGGAGAAGCAGGAGATGGAATGGGAGAAGGTACAGCTTTATTTAACAAGTAATATCAAAGAATAGATGAGATCATCAGTAACTTTCTTCCGTCTTCCCTTTCATTTGCAGGAATCCCTACAGCATCGAATTGAATCTGTGACAAAGCAACACACTGAGTCACTCACAAATCTTAAGAAACAGGTGTGGTTTTTATTCCTCCATTTTCATTTCTAAACAAGACTTTTAACAATGCATTAAAACCTTTCCAAATAATTTATTATCTTTTCTCAAGTTTCAGGCCAAATTAAGAAACACAGAGGAGGAAAAGGTACAGAACTCTTATTCCCCCAAACATCCCCACGATAGAGCATTTTATTCAATAAATGTCTTTAGAGGAGAAGTAAATTTACTCATCTCAGTTGCACAGTTTTGGCCCTCGGAGTGAATTCTTTTGTGCTGTGCTTTGGGCTTTTATTGCTTTTTTGACACTCAAAATGAATTTAACATTTCAGGGGAAATATCAGGTCATTGCTGAGTTAAAAGACAAGGAGATTAACAACTTAAAGGAAGAGCTGAAGTCACTGCAGGTACTGAGTTGTTCAACATTCTTCTTTCTTCTCTATCTTTGTTTTATTGTAACATGCACACTAGCAGCACCTTTTATCCCTTCTTTATTAAAAATAAGCAAGATAACACAGTTTAATCGTTAAACTGTTCAGAGAGACAAGTAAATAAAGAAAAGGCATGCTCGATCAGAGTCAAGGGTTCTGGTGCATGAGCCTGGCCCGCTCCGGCTCCCCTCTGCTCATCTTCAGACTTGACACCACAGAGGTGATAAACGATCGTACTCACGGTCCAACGCACTTTAACAACCCAGCCGTGTTACAGAGACAATAGAGACCGTTTTTGATATTCTATCTGGGAGACTCTGACTGCTGTGTTTGGATAAAATGAAGCCCGTTTGTGTTCAATCTTGTGACACGGTCTGGTGGATTCTTTAATTTAACACATTATCACACAAGTGACAGGTGGCACTGAAGTGATTTAATTGCCATGTACCTTGACTTATCTGCACACCACTGGTGTTGTATAGTTCAAGTAATGTGAAATATAAAAAGATTCATACACCAGCTATTTTAATTCTAGTAGAAATTTTTTTTTCATATTCATAGGAATGTTTAAATTCATGCAAATGATAAATGGGGTATTATTGCCCCCAAACTTTACCTTTAGGACTATTTTTTTCTGTATTTTGGGGCAAAATATTTTGTTGTTGTTTACATTTTATATGTTAAGAATAAAAAAGGAAACTGTATTTTCTCCTGGCCTAAGACGTAATTTGGACAAAGTCAGTGTTTTTTTGTTTGATTCGTTGTTTGTAGGTGGAAGTAAGTATACAGTTTAAAGAAGCAAAAAAAAAACACAACAATTTGGCAAAATGAGAAAACATCTGGTGGCCCTATCCATGGTGGGACGGCCTCTTTGAGTCCTGTCAGTGAGGCGTTCATTGTGTAACAATCTATGCCAAAAGTCTATAAACGTGGAGGGACTTAATCACAGAGCCCGTAAAGACAGTGTATTTGAAAGTGAGATGTCTGCATGACATGATGGCAAAACAAAACATTTGGACATGCAGATGCAGAGAGAGAGTTACAGTACTGAAACAAAAGCGTATGTTGAGATGGGGCTTTGTGTCACATTACATGATCTTTAGTTGGTAGAATTTTTGCATTTTTAAAAGATTGTAGATTCAAATTATTTCTTTTTAAATATGTTTTATGTTGCTTTTGTTTACCTGAACATGTTAAGGAAGTCTTTGCAACACAGGCTTCAAAGCTGAAATGTGAAGGGTTTTTTTTTAAACTTTGGAAAAAGCAAGACTTGCTTTAAATTTCACTCAGTTGCTGCTGTTATTAAAAATGTGCCATCTTGATTCCAGATGTGTTGAAAACTGTCATGTACGATTGCAACATCACTTATTTCTATTTTCTAGAAGCCGCTCTCAAAAACAGGCTCGCTAATTTTCTTTTACTTCTGTCACACAGTTGCTGAAGTACAACTTGGAGAAGAAATCAAGCGAGCTGGTAAGGAAGGATTTTTCTATTTATACAAACTGTTGACAGAAGGTTGGTGGGAGGGGAGTAAAATTAAAAGAGGAGGATAAGGGAATGGTGCTAAGGAGGGATGGGTTTAGAGGGGAGAGCTCATCAGGAGTAACGGATAGGGAGTGTGTGACACTTTGAACTGCCAGCACAGCAGAGAAAATATCTCTATTAAAATATTTTATAACTGGGCCTCGCTCAGTTTAACCTTCTTCGCATGCCGGTGGCTCAGCAGAGTGAGAGGGAGTTGTAGAGATCTGGCGAAAAGGAGAGTCGGACAGATTGACTGAAGGGAGTGAGAATGAAAGAGAAGGGAGTGAGTGAGAAAACGGGAGAAGGAAAGAATCTGCTCAGCTTGATACACACAATCAAACTGTAATGGCAGTTTGAAGAGCGATAAAGCGCTCTGAAGCATGAGCCCACTTGATTCTTACATTTCACTGAAAGAGGCAGGCACTAACTCTGTCAAAGCGTGACCCTCACTTTACTTGACAGCTGTTTCCACTGTCGTATGTCTTTATTTTGCAAAATAAGCTAGCTCCTTTTGCTGAGCCACAGCCATCAATCTGCTACAAGCTGGTGGTGAATAGAGGGTCCGTTCTGGATTTGAACCTCCTGGTGACCTGTAGTCGTTCTGTGATGAGTTTGTTTGTTCTCCCTGTTTCATCCAGAAGCTCTAGTTTCCTCTCACAGTCCAAAGACCTGCATGCTACGTTAACTGGTGTTTCTTATTTGGCTGTAGGATGTGAAAGTGTGTCACCTGTGTCTGTATTGCCCTGTGATGAACTGGCGACTTGATAAGTCTTTCTCTTAAACCCCCAAGGTGGATAAGGGGTTAAAAAATGGGCAAAGGAAGAACTGGAGTCAGGGTGAAATAGCTAGTCTGACCCCTACAAAAGTAAAACAGATCTGCATATGGGCATATCTGATCGACCAATTTACTTTTAAGGGGGAGGGGAGAGAAGCTGGGGACAGGCAGGTGGTGGTGGCTTTAAAGTCTAAGGAGTTTTGCTGTCACCATTTATCATTTGAAACCAGATATAACAAGTGAGGGGCGGATCAAACTGACAAACCGAGGGCCCTCATAGGTTAGAGACATGTCAGTCACATGTAGAATCATCCTCAGTGATATACAAACAATCCCAGGATCTGTGTCCATTAACGGGCCGGGTCCTCCTCAACATATTTCTTCTTGTCTGTTTTAACTGTGGCTCCTCCACAGGAACAGAAACTGGTCTTACAGAGCCGGACAAAGGACGGCCACCTGAGCCAACTGGGAGAGGTGGAGAAAAGATTCAGTGCCTTGTCCAGGCAGTGTGCCATGGTCAAGCAGGCCCATGACAACCTGGAGCAGAATGGTAATAGATACAGAAAGACAGATATATAAATTAATGTTCTGTATGATGATCACTCTAGGCTTACTAATGATCCCATGCAAACAATTATATGCACAAATCAGATCACGCATTTCACATATGTGCCGCTTCAGTTTGTCATTACTGAGTGTTATTAGGTTGTTTTCAGCAGAAGAGGTTCTGGTTTGTTCCCAGTATAGCCTGAATTCTCTCGGTTATAAATATAATAAGGTGCTGGAAACAGTTCACAGGGATCCTGGTACATCGTGACGTGATACAGTAGTATGTCTCTGCTCATGCAGAATTTTCAACAGCACATTCATTCCTGAGAAAATTTTCCTTCACATCATTCATTTCACTTTATCCTCGTCTTTGTTTTGGGGTCAAGATCTGGGTAATGCGCAAAGGTCACTGTCATGTTTCTTTAAATGCTCCTCTAGGAACACTTTGATAAGAGTAAACTATGAAGACATCTCCCAGGTCAGCAGTGAGGTTTAGTTTAGCACTGGGTTGCTATCTAGAGGCTTTATGTGAGCCAAGAAAATATTCCCACACCACCAACACCAGGCAGCCTGTCCTGCTGACACCAGGCAGGATTGATCCATCACATTATTTTCCTGCTCTTTAACTTTTTAACCTTTCTGTCTACTCATCTAACATACTTTCCTCTTTTTCCTGTCAGCTAAAGGTAGAGTTTTTGTCAATGAAGCCCAGATGTAGTCATGTTTAATGAGACGTGTGTTCTTAAACTGACCTTTTGCACAACACCAGCCTCAATTTTTAAGTCCAAGAGGCATTTTCTGGCCAAATATTGGGATTATTTTAGTATCTGTTACAATTAGTGGTAAACCAACTGCAATGGGAAATCCATTTCATCTTGTGTCCTGTTGTTTAGTTTTTTCATTGAATTTGTGATTTAGATGGGAATCCTTCCTGTTTGCCCTCATGTATAAGCTGTGTATGTTTCATGCTGCACTATGTGTCAATTTCCAGTTGATGAAGCCATGAGAATAAACAAGAAACTGACTTCTGCTAATGAAAAACAAGCAGCAACCATTGTGTCACTAAAGAAGGTATGGGGCCAAGTGGTCTAGCATTTAGATTGTTTGAGGCATTTTTGTGATTTTCCTTCTAAACTTTGTACCATTTGGCGTTATCAGTTAAATATCAGCCACTAAAATATATTGTTGTTTCAAACTAGAAGATATTGAGGGTATTATTTGAGTTGTCCAGTGGCCTGAGTAGTTTGTGAGGCATCAGCTTGACTAATCCTGTGATTCTTATGGTGTCCTGTCAGGAGTTGGATGAAGTCAGTAATGAGCTCAGCAAGGCCAAGATGACTTCAGTTAGACCGGCCAAACCCTACAGTCCCACAGGCAGAGAGCAGCATATACAGCAGCTGCACCAGAAGCTAAAGCTGGTAAATGATGGTCATTAACAGAAATCGTGTTTTATTCTAGCAATTCACAGCCAAATGATCCCAGGTTCAAATCCCATTCTGTGTGAAGTTTGCATGTTAGCCCTGCAAAAGCGTTTGCTGCTGCATAGTACATGGGATAAGCTCCAGCCCTTATTTAAATAAGCAGAACAGGATAGATGGATCGATTGATTAATGCTGAAAAATCTAATCCAGTTCTGACACAGACAATATTTATTTTTTTGTATGGTTAGGAAACTGAAATGAACAAGAAGCTAAGGGAGGAAAATGCAACTGAACTAGCAGAAAAGCAGGTAAGGACCTGGAACATGACTAAACCTAGACAGCTTTAATGTTGAGTCTCTTCCTTCAGTGAAATTTTGTGAACGTGATTGTTTTGGAAACTCCTTTGAAGTAGTTCCACTTTTTATGATGTCAAGGTTCAAATAAACCAAAATCAAGCCCGGTCAGTTTGTGCGCCATTATTGTGTTTGTGTCTGTGTGTGGTTTAGGAGGTGATACGGTCTCTGCAGCACACCCAGCAGCTGTTGCTGAGTCAGACGCAGACAGTGAGGAGAGTAGAGTTGGAGCTACAGACACAAAGACAGACGTGCGAGGTCAGAGTATTTCATCCTGTACTATTTTGTGGATGTAACTATTCACATGTATACATGTTAGCCAAGACTTCCCTCTTGCCATGCCTTGGTAGCCTTTTTCTGAATTGGCTTCACTTTTCAGACAAGGAGATTACATCTGTGGGGGTTCACATGTAGTGCATTTTAAAAATAACTCAGTCCCCTTACAATTGCTGTCATTCAAAAAGTGGATCAGTCTAAAAAAAAAACTTGGTTCTTTTTGCATTCGCGTTATAATAATGAGCTCATTTGAAAAGTCACTTTACAGAATACAGGCAAGTGAAAAGTACTTCTCACTTACCTGTATTCTGCACTAAATTCCTACCAAAGTTCCTTATCTTCATGTGATGGTAAGATGGAGAAAAAGTTTCTAGGTGTTCTGGACAGTTCCAGTTTGATGTGTTCTTCAGTTCCTCCTGCACACCAAACTCTCATTCAGCTTTATTATTATTTTCAAGGGCAACTGTTTTTTGTCTGTTTGCTTTGAGCATCTCATTGCAGTTGCGTGTGATCTGTCTGTAGTGTCTCTGCAAACCTAAATTACAATCCCCGATAATGAAACACATGTGAAGTTTGCTTTAACAGATCAAAAGAGAGAAAACAGCTAATATGCGTATCTGAGTGCCCGCTTGAAATTACCTCCACCAAGGAGTTTCTGGTTTGAAGGCATTTGTGTGCATGTCATTCTGTCTGTAAATACAATAGCTTGAAAACTTTAGAATGAATTCTGGTGAAACTCTGTAGGGGTGTAGAGTGGAGTTTACACCCCATTCTGTCATGCTAATCTCCAAAAGTTGATTCTGTTCATCTGGACGTAGCGTTTTGTGGGAGAAACGTTTCGTTACTCATCCAAGTGACTTCTTCAGTCTCAGCTGACTGCAAGTTTCCAATCTTATAAACAGTACATTTGCATAATGACTGAAACCAGCCCACTGAAGGAACAATTGGCTGGGAGGTCAGTTCCTTAATCATAATTATGCAAATTCTCATGACCATTGATCAACACCCACTGACCAAAACCCACTGACCAAAACCCACTGATCAAAGACCACTATTCAATGGCCATGAGTACCATTCACAGAGAGTTGGGGAATGGCTGCAATCACAACATGTAAGATGGTGACAGATGTACCCTTAGGCCCCCTCCTCGATTCAGAGATGGTCTTTCCCTTTTCACATAAATGGCCTCCTTGACTCTGCGCTCAAACCAGCGTTCCTCCCTGTCCAGGATGTGTACATCCTCATTCTTGAAAGAGTGTCCACTGGCCTGTAGGTGTAAACAGACTGCAGAGTCCTGGCCTGACGAGGTGGCTCTTCTGTGTTGTGCCATCCGCTTCGCCAGAGGTTGTTTGGTTTCCCCGATGTATAAATCCCGGGAATCCTCCTGGCACTTAACAGCGTACACTATGTTACTCTGTTTGTGTCGGGGGACCCGATCCTTGGGGTGGACCAATTTTTGGCGCAGCGTGTTTTGGGGTTTAAAAGCCACAGAGACCCGGCGTTTAGAAAAAATGCGTCTCAACTGCTCCGATACTCCTGACACATATGGGATCACTACAGGTTTTCGCTTGGGCTGTTCTTCTGCCTCCCTGGCCGCTGTGTCAGTGGGGATGGTGTTCACTCTGTGTTGTAGCGTCCTGATGACACCCAGTTTGTGCTCCAGTGGATGATGAGAGTCAAACCTTAGATACTGATCCGTATGTGTAGGTTTACGGTACACGTCAGCTTTTAGATGGCCCCCATTACTGATGGAAATCTCACAGCCTAAGAAGGCTAACCTGCCACTTTTCATATCCTCCCTGGTGAATTTGATGTGTCGGTCCACCGAGTTAACGTGATCCGTGAAATGTGGTACGTCCTGAGATTTGATTTTCACCCAGGTGTCATCCACATATCTGAACCAATGGCTTGGTGGTGTTCCAGGGTAGGATAGCAAAGCCCTTTTTTCCACTTCTTCCATGTATAAATTGGCCACGATGGGTGAAACTGAGGAGCCCATGGCACACCCATGTTTCTGCCTGTAGAACTGACCCTTGTATGTGAAGTAGGTGGAATGAAGACACAGTTCAAACACACTTGGTTGATGCTGAGAGTGGTCCTGTTGCTGAGGTTGGGGTCATCCTAATCTCTTACGGACTACCTCCAACGCTTCCGTGACTGGGATGCAAGTGAAGAGAGATGTAACGTCGTACGAGACCATGGTTTCATCTGCCTCCATAATGACATCTCTCACCTTCTCAACAAAATCCAGGGTGTTCTGGATGTGGTGTTCAGAGCTGCCCACCAGCGGGTTGAGGATCGAAGCCAGAAACTTGGAGATGTTATAGGTGACAGAGTTGATCATGCAATCAGTCTTAAAGGTGCACCCTGTTTATGTATTTTCGGTAAACCATACAGACTTGGTGTAGATTCCCCTGGGTACAGCCTGTGGTATGAGTAGGGCTGGGCGATATATCGAGTTTTTTAAAAATATCGATATATTTTCATACGAGATATAAGATGTGACAATATCGTTTAAATCGATATAGTCTATGTTACGTTATAATTATACTTGTGGAGCCGCAGGTTTGCCTCTCTTTCGTCCACTTTTGTCTCTATGCTGCGTTACTCGGCCTCGCCTCTCCTTCACTGAACACAGCTTCACCTGCAGGCAGCGACAAGATGAAAGCGGAAAATCTCCGTTAGTCAGTTACTGCGGATCGCCCCGTGCGTGGGGCTGGGCGGCGTCAACGTGTTAGCGAGCTAACCGCGCTAACGAGCTAACCGCGCTAACGACATGCAGCCCAGAGGGGCTGTACGGCCTAAAATCCTTTCATTTTCTCAAAAATCGACAGTGCGCCTTTTGTATGAATTCTGGTTGTGCTTACTGACCGCGAACCGATTTTATGTGGTACACAGCGCTCAGCAATCTGTCAAAAATTTTTTTAATATGACTTTGCTAAGCTACGGAGCTGCACCGCTTGATGGATTGTCGGAGGATTACGGCTACCGAGGAGGAGCCTCGCGGAGTGATACGTACTGTGCTTCAACGTAATATTACCGTATTGTGTGTGTATAAGGACCACAAATGGCACCTGTTCAGAGACAGATTTCACAGCTGCACCAGCTGTGAAATCTGTCTTTGTTATTATGCTCAGCGTCTATTAGTTTACATTTTGACTGCACAATTATGAGCTTTTTGTTATGCACAAAAACATTGTTTTCTTTTATTTATGGACCATGATTATTTAATAAATGCTGATAATTTATTTTTGAGTAATTTCTTCATGTACATCTACGCTGTATGTAAATAAAAGTGCCCGTGTGACATCTGGGACACAGTGTGACTAAGAACTCTCTTTTTGTTCTTAACTTATGGCTTAAAAAAAAAAAAATCGAGATATATATCTTATATCGCCATCCAGCTAAAAAATATCGAGATATGAATTTTGGGTCATATCGCCCAGCCCTAGGTATGAGGTCCGGTCGATAGCCTTGTCTTGTTCTCACTGCTTCAGACAGTCTATCACCCTCTTCCTGTAGCCACTTCCTGGGTCTCGTTTCAGGGGCTTATAAGTATTTTCATCACTGAGTAGTGACAAAATCTTCTCATGATAGTCTTTCTGGTTTAGCAATACTGTGCACCGACCCTTGTCTGCCGCAAGGATGATAATGTTGTTGTCATCACTAAGTGATGTGAGTGTCTTCCTCTCCTCCATGGTGATGTTGGATGCTGGGGGCTTTGCATTGCTGAGACAGGCCGAAACTTTCGTCATGCTAAGTAAATAGTGCCCAGAGAGAGAGCTACATTTTGGAGTGCTTCTTGTTTATTAATGTGTTAGATTGGATAATTATGTCCAAATACACATTTCAACCTTAATCACACATTTAGAAAAGTGTTGCAAAGAAGAAAAGAATAGAAATGTAAAGTGTAAATCAGAAATTAATCTCCTGATTTATTTTTAACTGGTGTATTCATGTTAACTATCATATACTGTATGTAGTACAAATATTGGTAAGCATCACTGGTAAGCAAAATTGATTTAATAATAACAAAGTTTTTTTTGCCTACAGGAGAGAAAAAATTAGCTCCAGGTGTGTCTTTGTTTATCAATAATAAGGAAGAAATAGAAGAATTTATCTTGTTGATTCTTACAAATTACAGTCATACATTTAAGCCACATTTAACAAAAAATTTGGGGCGAATGAAATTTATCCTTACAGACTCTGGACTTTAAAGTTAGTGCGATTTCAGTCCTTTTATGTTAGAATACTTTAATTGGTTTTTGTGTGCAAAAACAAAAATAAGTGCCAAACTTATAGTAATGACATGTCTGTTATCCCACTTCACCTTTGTAGAAACCTCCTTTTCATGCACGTTGGAGCTTTGGCTGATAGAAAATGTGATTTATGTCTCCAGATAAAACCCTGCACCACCCATTGGTCCCACACAGATCAGAAATTTTTCAGGGTCTATTTAAATGATTATAGAGTAAATTTATGCAAAGACCAAAATGAATGACAACCATTGTTCCTTCCCATAAACTTGATGAATGGGATGTTGTATATCACAGCATGTACATATGTGAATATAGTCGGCTCCACAACTGAATGATAGTGTGTTTATTCTGCATTTATAGCTTTAAAGTTTATTGTTCTCTTTTCTTCTCTCTATACCACCCCCTCTCATTTTAATTCACCTATTCATTAATTTATTAAAATCATTATCAAAATGACACAAGCCAACTGATTTGTATTAGCAAGAAGTCCTCTCTCTGCCTGCCCTGTTTAGAACCCCCTGTTCACATTAAATAAACACATAAAAATTTAGTATTGCACTAAAACCACATGGGCGATTAATTTTACTGCAGGCCCTTAAACAGGAACATGAGGTGATGGGAGAGCAAAGCAAGGCAATGGAAGACAAGGTGGCCCAACTGATGGAGAGCTATGCTGCTTCCAAGACCAGCTGGGACAAAGAGGTAGAAGAAAAACTGTGCTGTGGGAGAAGGCATTGTGATGATAGTAGCACATATTTACAGTGTCCGTCAGGCTGGACTCTTCTATAGCAGACTTAATGTGTATATGGGAAGATGCCAGAAAATCATACAAGCTCATTTAAAATCACATCTTTCATTTGTCTGTGTGGGTAAACAGAAGACGAAGTTTCTGGATCGCCTCAAGACACAGCAAGAAGCCCTTCAAGCACTGAAAGAGGCTTATGATGATCTTCATCAGAAACACGCTGAGCTGTCCTTACAGGCCAAATCACATGAACAGCACACACATGAAATGGAGGTATGTATCCAAAAACACATGTAGGGGATTACACGTGTCATGTGAGGCAGGAGTGACAGATGGGTACGGGGGGCTACAAATGACAAATAACGACACTGTGATTTGTAGCGGAAGTAGTGAACAGATGAAAGAGTGCCTGGAGAGGTGGAGGTATGCTCTGGAGAGAAGAGAAATAAAAGTTCGTAAAAACAAGCAGATGTAACAGGGATGCTCCAAGGAGAAGAAGCAGTGATGGTGGATGAATTTAAATGCCTGGGGTTAACCATTCAAAGCAATGGGCAGTGCACAAGTAATGTGAAGAAGAGAGTGTAGGCAGCGTACAGTTGTTGGAGATGAGTGTCTTGGGTGATTTGTGAAAGCAAGAGTGAAAGGGAAGGTTTGCAAGATGGCGGTGAGACCTGCTGCTATAGAGACAGTGGTGCTGAAAAAGGACAAGAGGCCGAGCTCCAGATTAAAGCACAAAGGGGATCAGGTCTGTGGAGCAAATTGTCCCTAACATCAGGACATCTCCAGTATTAGATGCTTTCAAACCCCGTATGTATTTTTTGGCTTTTAAATCAGAATGAGTTTGAAGTACTTTCATTTGTGCTGTTTTTACACAGCTTTATATTTCATTTAACTCTGTCATTTTTCTCCTGTGTTATATTTGATTTGATCATTTTAGATATATAGCACTTTGTTCAACAGCTGTTGTTTTTAAATGTCCTGTAGAGACGAACTTTACTTGATTTGAGTACACCAGAGAGACAGCTCAGGTTCAGAGTTTCGGAGACAGAGTTATAGCGGCAAGGCTGACGGTTGGACACGTACAGGGGAGAGATAGTGGATACACTGGGCAAAGGATGCTAAATATGGGGCTGGCAGGCAGGAGGAAAAGAGGAAAAGAAGATTCATGGATGTTGGTGTGACAGTAGAGGATGCTAGGGATAGGGTGAGATGAAGAAGAAGAGAGTTTCTCTTAACAGAACACAATAAACACTTTTCTACAACTCTGTTTTTACATGGAAAAACTCATCACGCAGACTTTGTACTACTCAATTGATAAGTTTAAAGTATTTACAGGGGACCTTCACTTTTTTCTACCAATATCTGTACTGTTGCAGTGTTGGATGATTATATTAAAAATGAAAAATAACTAAAATGAAAAATTAACAGGTTGTGTTTTCAGCAGTTTTGACAGAAAGTGAAATACATGTGCTGAATTGCAGAACATTAAGTACTGCAAAGCGGTCCTCTCATTTATTAGACAAACCTTTCAAAACAGACCAGAGTCAGCACTTGAACATTCAGGGATAAAGAAACCAGGAACAGAGCTCACTATAATATTTTTCATAATATTCTGATTTACAGCTATGGGAATAATGTTAATAACAGCAGGTGTAGCTGATGTATAGTAGGTGAGTTTATAAGAGAAACTGTCATGTGAATGCATGCATGTTTATTTTTCTTTGCACAGGTAAGAGACAGCAGCCAGACACTCAGTGTTTCTACCCATCCCACCTCTGTGGAGGAAGTTAGAGGCGAGGAATCTGTGAGTGAACGCATCTCCAGATCTAAGCTTCCCGGCTTTGGCAGTCTGCAGCACTCGGTCTCCTCTCAGGCCAAAATTCCAGACCGTCTAGAGGACACAGCAACTGGGACTAAGATACTTGCCACTGCAGAAACTGAAGGTCAGCACACTAAATATAAACATACAGACGATAAATATGTTCTAAGACACTATGAGACAGTCATTTTCGTATTTTTTCTCATGCGCGTTTTATTCTCTTTCAGGTCAAAAAGTCCCAAAACAACAGTCACAAACAATAAAAGAGCCTTTAAGCCACCTAAAAATGCCCAGTTGTCCACTTACCATGAATTTCAGCTCGTGTACTTTTTCTGGGACAGGAGCCACAGAGGCCATAACATTGAACAAAGGGGTTAACAACTCGAAAAGTGAACACAACCCTGATGTGCTTTCAGATCTAACTAATACTGCTCTCTCTGTGTCTGATGATGATAGCCACTTTATCAGAGGTTGCTGTGCGAGTAGTATAACTGCATCAAACTCAGATTACAGCTCTCTCGGTGAATCTGCAGATTTACCAACAAACATGAAAAATAAAGGAGACGACACAGGAATGAATGAGAAAGAACATGAGGAGAAGGACAGCGGGAAACAAGGAAATAGCCACAGAGAAGAAGAGGAGAAAAATACAGGACAGCTGAGGAATAGGGAAGACGATCAAGGAGAAGATGTGAAGGAGGGAGGACGTGCTGGAGAAAAGAGAGGAACAGCCATGGCACAAACAACAGATAGAAGAAACAGGCGAGAGGACAGTGAGGGGTCAGCAAAGGATGCTGGAACAGAAACAAAAGATAGAGCGGATGGAGCGAAGGAGAGAGAAAAGACAGCAGTGCAGACACCACAAACACAGATACGAGCCCAGACGATCACTGATATGACTGCTGAAAAGAGCCACACACTGCAGGTCATTGACTTCATGGGCGCTGAGCCGCCTGTGGATGTCTGTAAACCCTCAGACTTCACACAAAGTCTCTGTCAGAAAGTCAGTGAAAAGGATGCTGAATGCAAACATTTGAAGATCCATGGTGAGACTGGAAGAGATGGAGAACATCAAAGTGTTAGCTCTGAACAACAGGAAGTTTCAAATTTGTGTCAAAACGAGGTCCAAAGCTCAGACGGAGACACAGGATCACTAAGTCAGCCTCCCACCAAAAAAGCAGGGGAGCTTTCTGCTGGACTATCTGAACACCTGAAGCAGTCAAGTACCTCACAGACAGGCGATGCCGCATCAGCTGGTCACTCAAATGGTTTTCACAGCGCTGAAAACTTGGGATCATGTCAGACACATACAGAAACACGTACTCCTTCTGATGTTATTTCAGATATGATGCAAACAGATGAAATCTTTGATGTACCTGTGAGTGAAAAACTGGCAGAACCTGAGCAGCTGCTGGAAAGCTTAGAGCAGAAAGATGGGCAGCTGAAGTCTGTGGTAACTGTTGAAGGAAAGGGTGATGTAGAGAACAGAAGAAAAGATGAATCAAGTGTAGATACGAATGTCTATCAAACACCTATGGAAGAATCCCACTTAAAAGATGGCAATGTTAATATTACGATGGGTGCCATAACCCTTGATTCTGAGGTGAAAAGTGAGCATATAAAGGACACAGAAGATACAAAGAAGACTAAAAGTGAAACAGATCCGAAGCTGCCACTCGTTACAAGTCTGGGTCACAAGCAGCCTGAGTTAGGAGAGAAGCTGCTGAGTGATTGTGGCGAGTCGTCTCTGCCCAGCAAAAAGACTTACAGGCCATTATTTGAGTGGGCCGCTGCCGAGAGAAGAAAGTCAAACTCCAGAACAAAGTCAGATGTCACCATAGCACACCAGCCAATCCAGGTATTAGAATCAAAAGGTTGTAGCGTTTTCAAGCTGTGTGATGAAAATATGTACAACAGTTTCAAAAGTCATATGATGCTCATACAGGACTAACTAGCTACACTAACCTAGAGAAGTGCAGTTAATCTTAGTTTGTAATTGTAACAATTTTTTGACATTCGGATGTAGAAATGCTTTAAAGCTGTGGTTAGTTTTATATCAGTTAAACTCTTGGTGTTTTTTTCCAGGGATCTTCTCTGTCTGAGCAGAATACAACTGCTGGATTCCCAGGACATCCTGCCAGCACAATAATACCCAAGCCCCTCAAAAGCAAACACGACAATGGTGGTGGTTTATCATTTCACTAAGGAGCACAGAAACTGCTCTGATGCATGACTAGGAACATCTTACACAGTGAATTCATTGTCCGTCTGCGTTTCTTACCATTACTAATCATCATTCATTCTTGCTTTCTTGCTGTTCTTGCCATCTCACCTCATTCCTCTTAGTCCCCTTGGTGATTATGAGGGCGTCAGACCTGTTGAATGCCTCCAGTGTCTGTGGGACCGCACCTTCCCTGAGGAGAAAGCAGCAGGGACTCTGGGAAGCAGTGCAGGAGACCTGCAGAGAGAGAACAGCAGCAGATACGGTCAGTTGTTAAGAAGTAGGGAATTGCTGGTACGACACTTTAGAAGGTGGCTCATTTATAACTGTGAGAGTTAATAATCATATATGTATGTCACAGAAGTTATTTTAAAATAGCTTGTAAAACACTAGTCAAGTGATAAAGCACAGCTCATGATTTACATACCTTTACATTTGAGAGCTTTATTGATGAGTCCTCACTGTGCGAGCTGCACTTTGGAAAATTTAATTTCAGCTGCTGAAGCCCGTGTCCGAGTACATTTCATCACAGTGAAGCTTTAATCGTGTTCTCTAGTACAAGTTGATGTTGAGCAGCAGGAAATGGCCACAGTGTCGTGTTCACATAGAAATGCGTGCCCCCCCCTCAGAGGACATCAGAATGACCGTTATAAAAGGGTTTTCTCTGTCGAGGTCATTGCTGTTCCACAGATTCAGAGCTTCATCATTTTATAGAATGTGTCTGAGCGGAGGCCATGGGAAATTTGAGCTGGAGCTTGAATGAATATGCCCGTTACAACAGCCTGACATGTCCTCAGAGGAACTAGATATTAAAATGCTCTTTCAACATTTTTGTGGTCCTGTACTTTTAGAATGTAGGAGAACTTGTTTAACAGAGTACGCAGAATATCTGACAAAGATTTCAGAGGTTTCAAACTTTCCTGCTCTTTGATTAATGTTCGGTCAGGTGTTGACCGAATGGATGTGGCTTGATGTATGTTGAGCTCATAGACAGCCAGACAGACAGAGAACAAATGACCTGTGGAAGAAAAAGTACCTAATGATGCCTGGGTACCTCGCCTCTCTCACTCACTCAGTCTCTGGTCTCCGCTCTCGCTCTGTCTTCCTCTCTCACTTCATCATTTGTCCCTCACTCACTTTCTCCACCCTCTTGCTGTTTCACTTTTTTAAATTCTGTTTCACTTTTTCTCTCTCACACGCTCCCAAACTCTTTGTCACCATCACCGCACTGTCACTCTGTGTGTTATACAATCCAGGTGCTCGCAGTTGAGGGAGATAGGCTGCAGCATGACTCGAGTATGAGGGGAAAAAACAAACTCATCTGATAGTTTAACAAATTGTAAAGAAGACCAAAGCGAAGAGTTCTGGCTGCTCTCTCTGGGCTGGATACAGATACAAATATCAGTTGTTGCTGCTTATTGTCTGCCCTGAAATTGTTTATCTGTCTTTTCTTTTCTTATGAAGGAATTAAGCATTGAACTGACATTTTTGTACCAAAAAAAGACCAAATGGTGGTGATAGATTCCTGCCTTATAGGTGCTCCAGGTTGATCACAGTCTGTGGGCTTCTGCTTGTCCGCTTGATTTTCAGAATTGGCCATAGATTGCAGATCAGGGGAGTTACTGGGTTGTGAATCCACATTGTTCATTTGATATTTCACTTTATCAGGACTAGATTGCGATCACTCAGGATTTGGCCTAGAAGCATGCCACAAAGAACTGAAGGAGAAGGTTGAACACTATGAATACTCACTCTTTTCATACATTTGGTTTATCTGCCAGTAATAGTCCAAATCCTATAGAAGAATCTTTGTGTTTCTTATTTACTGTATTATCTCAAACTATTATATTATAGAATAATAAATATGAAACACAAACTTTGTGTGACCACAATCACAGCTTTCTCACAGTGGATATTTGGTGATATCTACTGTTTGTCGTCATTTTTATGCAGGATGGCAGAGCTCCTCCGCCAAGCTGTTCTTTTCCAGCCTCCAGCACAGGCAGCAAACTGTCATGGCAAACCACTGCAGAGTGAGTATGTTTGTTCTTTAGAAACAAGACACCAGCATTTGAACCAGAATAAATGTCAAAGTAAATAAATAATAATGGGCAAATTTCATAGCTCATATCTTTGTATCTACACACCTGAATGAAAATGTTCTTCACTAACGTTATGGCCCATTCAGTAGTTAACAAAAGTATTGACAAAAAACAAGAGGTTTTTTTTTGTTTTTCTTGGTTAAAAATTATATTTTAGAAGTTTTAGAAGTATTCTTATCATCTTATTCTATTCCAGCGTTTTTCTAATTTTTGCTATGCTACTTTGCACTGTCCACTTTCTGCTGTAACAAATCAAATTTCCCATGTGTGGGACTAATAAAGGTTATTTTATCTTATTATCTTATCTTAAACATTTTCATTTAAGTGCATTACTTCAGTCTAATGGTAAGGAGAATTTGTATAGCTTCATTTGAAATGTGTATTATTACACGATTAATAATATGATTACTGACTACAAACAAGTTCATGCTAGTGTTTTCTTTGAATCAGGTGTAGCAGAGCTCCTACCTTAGCTGCAGGACCTAGTTCAGAGTCCAACTGGGAACTCTCCTGCTCCCAGGAGAGGGACGATCAACAGGATTCATTCAGGGCGCAGATCTCCAAAATCGAACAGTTCCTCGAGACAGAGAGGCTCCGTCTGTCCAAAAGACCACAAACTGAACCAAATCTGTAGAAACTGCTGGTCGTCTTTATTCGCTGTCCTAGGTGAGACATTGTGTGGCACACGTTTGACAGTTATTGTTAGCGCAGGTCTAAATGTTCTGAAACACAATTGCTTTTTAATATATACATGTGTTACTGATTCCTTTGAACTGTATAGTTTCTTCTAACATTGCTGTTTGAAGTTTAAAGTTTTTTGGGTCAAATCATTAATTCTTCACTTTATTGTTATTTTAACATTTCTGTGCTTTAAATGGAAAACTGCAGAGTTTGTGTGTTTGTTTCACACGTGTGTATTTTTATGTTTTTAAGTGAAGAGATGAAAATAAGATAAGATAGCCTTTCTAAGTGACAAATATACAATACTACTACTGATACGTTGGTAAGATTTTATTTTATCACACAGTTGCATGTGATTTAAGTAATTTTAAAAAGGCTCTGATGTCACCAGTGTAAAAATCCAACATTTCCAATCTCTTGTAATTTCATTAAATTACAGGGTTATCAGTTGTTTTCAAAATATTGTATACAAAGACTTTAGATACACTACAAGTTTCTGCAGCCTCACTGACACAACACTGACTCATCAAACCACACAAACAGGACATCAGTATGTGTTGAATGTCTTTTACTGGAAACATTATTCACAGTAAATCATGCATTCACAGCAAACAGCTGGATAAGTAAGGACCAAGAGCGCTGTTGCCCATTAAAAAGGCTGGGAACAAGCTAATTAACATTAATTAGCATCATAGCCAATCAGTGTGGCATGTCTCAGAGGAGCTCTAATTGTGGAGGCACCTTTGGTCTACACCATGTTGTTTCTGCTGCTGCTGTTGTTGGAGGCAATTACAACTCGGGACACTCTGGTTTGACTGTGTTTACACCTATTAAATTAACAGAAATAACAGTTCAAATAACAATTAGCACTAAATACCCCAACCCTAATTAACCAAAAATCAATTAGTGAACACACAGTCCAATTAACACGTACTAACAAGCCTCTCGTTAACTTTATGTTCCCTGTGAGGATGATGGCGGAAAGAGCATATGGCCCCACAAGAGCATGAAGCAGCTGACCACACATGTTTGGATTCTCATTAGTCTGGTTGCTGCTTATGTACTGTAGACGTGTGGCATTTGGCTTCAGCTCACTCGCATCAGGTTAGTTTAAGTGGGTTTGAGAGTGTTGGACAAAGAGGTTTTTGTAGTATATAGACTGTCTAGATGCAAATTTCTATTAGCAAACTGATCTATTAATACATCTGACTGACATCAGTGCAGTTTGTAGCCCTAATTTTCAGCTGTCACACAGATACACAATGCTTTTTTACAGTATCACCTTCAGAAGACGAGATAATTTCAACATTATAATGTGCTGTTACGCATTTTTGACATGGTGATAATGTGAAGACATAAAAATATATTACTTCACTTTTTAAAAATTACTTTTTTATTACCTCACTTTTTGTAGGTCACCATATTGATGCAAAAAAATATCTTTTTTTTTTATATAGCATAACAACATAGTATGTAAATATAATGCAAACATAATACATAATACCCATCTGTCAATTTTCCAGCACTCATCTAGGGCCAGGTCACTGGGGCAACCGTCTAAGCAGAGAAGCCCAGTCCTCATTATCTCACCTGCATAAACAGAATAACGCAAAGTTCAGTGTTGCAATGCTTCCCGTTTAACTTCTTACCTGTGCCTGATATGCAGCGAGTCAACAGAATTGCATGACACTGCCTGAGAGCATCACTCATATAGGGCTAATTGTTTTGGTTCATAACGTTAAATGGACTCATTCTTATATAACGCTTTTCTACTCTCCCAGAGTACTCAAAGCGCTGTATACAACATGCCACATTCACCCAATTACACCCATTCTCACGGACTCTAAGTGATTTTCTAATGACATTCACACACATTCACACTCGGATGGATGCATCAGAGAGCAACTTGGGGTTAGTATCTTGCCCAAGGATACTTGGCATGCAGACTGGAGGAGCCAGGGATCGAACCACCCACCTTCCGATCAGCAGGGGACCTGCTCTACCTCCTGAGCTACAGCCACCCCACATTAGATTCTGTCTTTAGCTTTAAATCCGATACACGAGACTTTGAAGCACATAAAGATATAGTTTTGTTTTCATTACTGTACTTTGACACTATGCTGTGAAACATAGGTTAGCAAAAGTTAACCATTTGGCTGTGGTAATTGACCCTTATGACTCCCCCACGCCCCAGAGCATGCCTACCAACAGATCCACAGCAGACCTTGTTGAAGTTATAAGAAAAGACTCGAGCTTTCACCATATTTCTACTCGCACGCTAAAATTAACAGCTAACATTTCAGTGGTGGTAAAATGGCTCAGCTTGATCCATCTTACTACACTTACTGATAATGAATACGTCTGAACCATAATGCACTCATAAAGAAACCTGGAGCATTTGAGTGGCTGTGCCCACCACTGCTGACCCTTATCCGTATTGGGAGGACGGGAGATGATGGGAGGAGAGGTGGGGGAGGTGTGGAATATAAAAGAGTTAATTTTAATGCACTCGTGGTCGCAAAAACTCATACACGATCTATATTTCTCACTCATACAGTTTTTGCCTCTCCTCTTTTACATAAGCATGCACATGGCCACATACACACATACAGTCTCTGTTATGAAGTGTTGGCACTTTGAAACAGTCAATTACCCTCTGGCTAGGGAGGATACCTGCTGTTAATTACTGCTCAGTGTTTTATATGGAGCGTAAATAAAGAGACCGCTGACATTCACATTCCATCAATGCGTCCCCCAGCTCACACTGCATTGTGTGTGTGTGTTATTTGAGTTTAAAATAACCCTTGTGAGGTAGGAACCATGGGGAAAAAAGCATTTTGGAAAGAACGGGTACAAATCCTCCAACCTGACCAAAAAGATGCTGTTTCCCAGTGAATTTGCCTCATAAGACTAAATCCTGAAATAGTACCCCTGCACAGATATGCAGTATAATATATGCAGTTAAGATTTTGGTTTATAGTAATGTTGAGCTGGGGTTGGCAATGGCAACCTTCCATTTTAAACACAATTTGTTTTTACCCTTCCATCTACCCCAGCCTCCTCCTTAGTCCTAAAACACAGTCAGTCTTCAGTCCCAAATGTGAATCTGATAAACTTCGATCATCAGTTTTTAATGCATGTTGACTGTACAGTGATAATAACTATAATGAATCAAGGCCATGATACATGTCTATTATTGTTTTGTTATATCTCCCTGTCATTGTTATGAGTTATGAGTTGGTCCCCCTGAATTCATCCCAGGTTATCTTTAGTTGCAATTATACACTGTACATAGTGGGAAACATTGGACCACTACTTTGAAGCCACAAGTAAAGGTATCATCATCTTTCTGTCATATTGGTAAACTTTTAATTTGTTTAGTAGAGTGAGGTTCTCGAGCCAAAAATGCCATTCATACGTCTCCATATAAGATTTTAATTATGAGCCATAATGTTGTAGCCATCTAAAGTTGACTTACTATATTCTTCAAAACTGGGAAACAATGATATGTGTCTTGTAGAAATTGCCATAAGATATCAACAACCAACCAATGTGATGTCAGACAAAACATCTACTATATCCATAATCCTAAAGGGAAGCAAATACATCTCTGATTAGTGGAGGTCACTGTTGCCATGGAAGATTTTAAACATGTGACAAAAACTTCAGAAACTGTAATAGCAGTGATTGCAATCAGTTGATGAAGCACTGTACTATATCGATGACGTGGCTATATATATTACTTTGCTACACACAAACAGCAAAATATATTTTAAAAGTTCCGGTTTTATTTATATAGTGCCAAATCACAAAAACAGTTGCATCAAGGCGCTTTATATTGTAAAGACCCTACAATAATATAAAGACAACAGAGAAAAACCCTTATAATCATAAGACCCCTATGAGTAAGCGCTTTGGTGACAGCGGTAAGGAAAAAAATAAATTTTAACAGGAAGAAACCTACAGCAGAACCAGGCTACGGGATGGACGGCAATATTCCGTGAGCAGTTGGGGTGAGGAGGGGAAGACAAGACAAAAACATGCTGTGGAAGAGAGCCAAAGATTAATAACTAATAATTGATATTTTTATCAAAAGTCCTATTATGCAGCGCTGCAATAATGAAAAGAATTTCATTTGAAAAAGTTGGAAATCATTATGGGATTTGCAAAAACTTTTGGGATGAGTAGCTCCTTCACTGTTAAAAGAAATTATTCACACAGTCCTGTGTCTTTTTATGGTCATGACTCAACTGGTAGCTGGCTGCTTTAGTTCAAGACAATCAACGGGTTTCTTTGCTCTCACTGGTAGTAGCTTCAATTGCTCGCTTCAAAGTTGAGAAAGGTTTGACAACACTGGCGGTTATTTCATCACTTTCTGTGGTCTGTCGCCACCATATGTCTTCTAGTCACTTTTTTTTTTTTTTTAAATCCTTTATTTATCCAGGTGAAAAATCTCATTGAGATTAAAAATCTCATTTCCAAGAGAGACCTGACATCACTTCCTATGTGGATGCTCCATAAAGGCATTTGTATAACAGGCTAAAAAAGAGGCAGATAACCACTACTGTGGCACAGATATAAGCTTATTAGTGCATACAAATACATACAGGATACAAATTAAATTAGCATCTTATCGATACCAGATTAAAAACAAATCCAATATTTGAGTTTCCACAGCAGTTATTGTTTTACTTGTTTACACTCTGCTTGAGTTCACTTGGATCAGCTGGTTGTCGTGTTTGTGACGTTTCAAATATGTGTTTCCAACAGCAAAGGTGTCTTTGGTGGACAAACTGCAACGTCAACGCTCGTAACATGGTTGAAGAATGCTTATCTCATCTCTTTGTTACGTTTTCAACCTTAAATTATCAGCCGATATAAATGCTAATACAAAAAGATTAACATATAGAAAATATCAGTAATCTTGCTGGCGGTATTGGAGGTTGCCACTTGGTGCAAAGTATAAAGTGACTTAATCACACACACCTCCACCTTTACCTCCCAAACTATGGCCTGTACAGTTAAAAGAAAAAAAAAGACAGAAAATGTAGTCAAGTTTAAATTCAACCCTGATTTACAGTCCCATTTATTGAAATTCTGTACATGAGAAGGGAGGAAAGTTATATATTTGCCAATCCTCCAGCTAAATGGGTCTCACCACCACTAAACATTGCTGACTGTCCTGGGGTTACAGGGCCATGTTTTGTCATATTATACCTCTTTGCCTCAAAAGCCATCACAGTAAATCTAGCCGGGAAGTCGTATTAAACAGTGCAGTAGATGTCTGCAGAGACGGACGCTGAGTGCAATCCTGGCACTCTGAGTGTACTCTGCAGTCTTAAAGTGAAAAAGTGCAGCTGCTCCTTTGGCCCTGTAAAAATACTTAAATGAGCAGATTATTATAGAGAGAGAGAGTGGCTTTGGCTCCTCTTACCTCTTGTTACACTCTTGGTAGAATAGAGCTTCCTTTTTGTATTTTCTATATATAGTAGCTAATTTTTAGTATACTTCTTACTTTAGTATAATTAATGTTAAATGTGGTTTGGCCCTGTTCTAAATAACCCTTTTGCCAATCAGAACATCTTATTGTTTTGCTTTCAATAAAATTTTATTGTATAGATGTATGGTGACCTACGTAGTGTAAATAGCCACGATTAAAACTGTTCCTCTGTTGTAAAGGGCCCAAAACTCTGCAGAGTGTTTCTTTAAGTTTCTGTCTTTTTTAGGCATGAAGAGTTTGCTTTAATTCAATTTCTGACTCAAAAATCTGATGATTTCTTTGATTTTAGGGACTTAAGTTTTTGATCTTGAACTTAACTTCTTCAGAAGGCTATTACTGTGAAAAGCGACCTGTTAAAAGTCAGTATAGTAGTCAATCTACGCTCCTTTCCACACCTATGGTCACGAGCTCTGGTTTGTAACCTAAAGAATGAGGTCGGCTGGACTTAGTCATTCAAGAAGGACCCGAAGTAGAACAACTGGACCTCCACATTGAAAGGACCCAACTGACTGGGATTCCTCTGGACACTTCCCAGGTGAAGTATTCCGGGTACAACGGGGGATTCCCAGGACTCGTGTTGAGACTACATCTCTCATCTGACCTGGGAACATCTCAGTGTCCCCCCAGATAAGCTGGAATCTGGGAGGACACTGGGGTGAGGGAAATCTCAGAATGCTGCCCCCGTGACCCAAGCCATGGTAAGCGGTAGAAAATGGGTGGCTAGATAGATACATGCAACTGTCCTTAAAGAATTTTCCAAATAATAAAGAATAAAGTAAATCTTTTCCAGTTTAGGGTCACAGGGGAGCTGAAACCTATCCCAGCTGTCATAGAGCAGGTCGACAGGCTGTCACATGCCTAATGGAGAAACACTCACATTCTCACCTGTGGGCGGAAGCTAGAGCACCTGGACTCATATAAGCTCCACACAGAAAGGCCTCAGCCTACATTTGAGATGCTAAGAGGCATTAGTGCTAACCACTGTACCACCTTGCTTCTAGTTTAAAGCTATGAAAGTTTCCCTTGAGTATGGCCTATGAGTTTGTACACACACTAAATCAGTTAGGTACCCCCTTAAGCAGCTGGACACATCAGAGGAGGAATCAGTCATCAGTACAAAAGAAAACAACCGACATTTAAACTAAAACCTCTCAAATGTTTTACTGTTTTCTTCACATAGTATTTCTTATTCTTAGGTTTGAAATATAGTTGTGCTGTTTGTCTTCTGTGGTTTCTATCTCTGTGCATTTTTACTGCAGTGAGACCTCGCGACACTGATAAATAACAGGCTTCACCTTTCCTTAGCGGGGCTTAGCATGACTGAATGCACTCCTAGTCTCTCTGAGAGTGTGTCCTCAGCTGTGAATCACTTGTCTTCAACATACATCTACGGTATACTCACACACACACACACACACACACACACACACACACAGATGCTGCTCTCGGCTTTTACCGGCATGGAGAGAGCAAAGCAGAGAAGATAATCTCTGAAATGCTGACCTGCTGTCAAAGGTCAGAGGAGTTGAAAGGTCGCCCTGCGCATCATTTATAGGCTCTTAAATTAGACTGGCTCTTACACTCTGGCATACTCTCCCTTTCAAACTGTTATCAGACTCTACAAGTTATGACTGTGAAATGTGCAAATCGGTTTAGTTGGCGATGGGTCCAATGGTAGAGAAGAAAGAATGCAAAGAGAACAAAACACAACAAAACAGAATATGAAAAGATAGATCGAGGCTTTGGGATCTACTAAACATCTTGATTGGGATCCTATTTTTACTTTTAAAAATATTAATTCTTTATCACATTTTCTAGAACTTTTCTTACAGATATCGCTAACACCTGCTGTTTTCACAACATTACATAAACACAGCATTGTATTTGTGTTGCATTTCGCCTTTTTATTTATGTTTTTATATGTCGTTTATTGAATAAAATTCCATAAGGTCCTGTGGTGTGGTTTAACCATGTTTTAGACAGTAACTTATCAAGGCACTTTCTGATCCCTTAAAAAAAATCTTTTTTAAGGTTAAAAAAAGACCTAGAGGCTACAGTTTGTCCCATAATCTTACCATTTAATGCAGCCCGATTTTATATATGTAGCACCAAATCACACCACAGTTGCCTCAAGGCACATTATATTGTAAGGTAAACCCCATACAGTAATACAAAGAAAACAGGGAAATCCCCACAGTAATATAAACCTCTATGAGAAAGCGCTTTGGTGACAGTGAGAAGGAAAAACTCCCTTTTAACGGGAAGAAACCTCCAGCAGAACCAGGGTCTGTGAGGGGCGGCCACCTGCCGGGACAGGTTGTGGGTGAGGGGAGGAAGATGGGACAAAGACACGCCTGTGAAAGAGAGCCAGAGATTAATAATATTGAATAATGTATTTTTCTCTTACTTACGAAGGAGTATTAATGCCACTTTAAGAAAGAAATAGGACATTCCTTTTTCTTTTGTTATTATAGTTGATTTTGAGAATAAGGTTGAAATTCATAGATTCAAGTTGTAGTTTCAAGTTGAACTATCTACCCTCTACAAAATTTCTTGTTTAGTTGACTTCAGAATCAGTTTAAGTAACAAGGAAATGATTTATCTTTTGTGATTTGATGAATGTGATGATAACTATGAGGACGTTTCAAAAGGAAAAAACACACAAAGTTGGAAGAGTTGGCTGGATTTGTGCAAACTTATTTAGCTTGAAGCTGAGATATTGATGGTTACAACCTTGTCCAGTAAAGAGGGAGTATGGTGCATCACAAGACAGCTGATCAAGTTGTTTCACTAACTCTTGCTCTACAGATTTTTCAGAGGGTATAGCAATCGTGGCTGTAGTTTGACAACTTAATCCCCTCTTTGTTCTCAAAATAGTATTTTGACGTTGTCTAACATTGAAGCTTTGTGTCTGTAATACTCTGTTGTAGTCACTCACTGAACAGAGAAGAGTAGTAGTCGTGTGGCTAGGGGAGCTCACTTCATGAAGGAGTAGTGTGCTGTCCTTGATGCTACCGTTTTGGAGTGAAAACAAAGTTAAGGGGCTGTGAAGAGTTGCTAAACCTAGTGACAAAATGTTTAGGTTTGCAAAACTGAGGAGAAATGAAATGTAGCAATCACTGCTCCAGAGATGTCAGGGACTCCAGCTGTGAAGCGACATATAATTCTACAACAAACACTCAAAGTGAAAACCTACCCAGCAAATTAATCTCTGAATAGTGGAATTGGTTGAATAATGCTCTAACCTAAAGGTTACAGTTAACATAATGGTTGCTCTACAGTAATGCCACCTGACGCCTTTGCACCTGTCATAGTAACCAAGACCACCAAAGAGCTTCTTATGTCTGTTATATGTGAAAAAGTCTATATGTCATTTTTTAGGACATTTACTAAACAATTAGTTCCCTAACATTGCCGTTGAACGGTGTCCATTAATAGTGTAACATATAATAAACTGTGTAAATCGGTCACTTTCAAATCATTTTTAACTTAAACTACCAGGCAAAAGAGATTTTCTGATGATTTCAGAGAACGATGTTACACATAAAAGAAGCTAAAGCTACACACTGATTATTTCCACCAGAGCTGGACCGATCCACCGCTGACTGGTCTCTTGCTGTTATTTGCTTATCAAGCTGAAAATAAAATACTACATGACGAGAAAATCAGATGTTGAATTAATTTGAGCTGCTGGTGGAGTTTAAAGAGGCAGTAAAAGCATGCTCGCACCTAAACTTCTCTATAATTTACTTACTACCCCTGGAAATGTGGTAGAGTCACAGGCAAAGGGGAAAACAGATGAACTTGAGCAATGTAAAGAAAGACGGGATGAAGTGAGAGATAGAGAAGCCAGCCAGGCCTGTGATACTCTGTGGACTGTTACCAGCTCCAAAATTATCTTCACGGAGGACCACCATGGCGGCAGACATACGTTTCTGATTTCCTGAGAGGGCTTTAACTTCTTACGGGTACATGGTCCTCCCACAGACTAACACTGTCACTGATGCCTATATATCTACAGGAATGTGCGCGTATGTCGCAGCATGCGTACGTGCTTGTCTCTGCACGTGCACGCCACTCTGGAAGATGAAGCCATTTTGTAATTGATGGAGCAGGGGCCTAAATCTGGGCTCTGGGTCACACAGACACACGTGTGCAGATGCACACACACACGCCATGTTAAGTGTCAAGCCTGGGAGTCCCTCCCTCAGCGGGTTGCTCGTGGTCGGTATTGCAGAGCATTTCTTTTCATTCCAGGGGATCCTATAAACCTGTCACAGCCATGATGTCTCTCTCTTTTTCTCTCTCTCACTCTCTTTATTTTCCGCTTCACAGCATCCTTGTCTCTGAATCCCAAAAACTAAACACAGCTTTTCCGAGATTAGAAGTTCTGCATCTCGCTTTCGTACACACACATGCCCTTCCCTCTAAATCGTCAGCCCAGAGCAACCTGCCAGCTCCGTTTTGGTACAAATGTATTCAACTTCTAAATGTCAGGCCTTGGGGGTCTATAACAACCCTGTGTGTTTTTTTTCTTGTTTTGAACGTGGAACTCAGCTTGAACTCATAGATAACGGTTGCTATGTTTCACCTTGTTTTCTTAGATTTTGTTTCAAATAAATGGGACCTGCGAGGCTGAGACAATAAACCCAGGGTGTCATGTAACACGTGATTTGTGCAAAGTCCTGGCTGAACGTTCATGAATTTTAACAGCGCGCATTAAGCAGACAAGTATTATCAGAGCGCGGTGAATAACGCGGCGTTATGAGGAGAGCGGGAAGGTAAAAGGTGCATCTGTTCATATCTGTCAAGTCCTAGACACGCAAGGCTAACATAGAGGCTATGCTGTAAGATAGAGCATCTCTCCTTCTGTATATAAACACAGTCAAATTTACCATAGTGAGACTAATTCTCTGGAAGAGGTTAGGTGAACCATTGGGTAACCACAAAGCACCTCATGGTGCGCATATGCAAAAAAGCAGCTTTGTGGAAGATCCTGTCAGTGCAAATTCACTAGTCTTCTGTGAAAGCTCTTTATTTAGCATTTACATTTGTTGCTGGTCAGTTATTTCTATTGTTTGTTAATGTCTCACCTGTCTTGTTAAACTGCCACATTAACTAGATTGCATAATTGATTCCCTACAAAAATACAGACTAATCATCCTGTATTCGTGTCTGTATGATCCATCATTTTCTCCGATGTTAAACCAAATCTATACGAAAGAAGTCATTCCATTTTTGTTTTATTAATTATTTTCGAAAAGGATGTAAGAGATGTTGAATGTTTATTTTATGGGATAAATGTGTAAAACATGTAAAAGATGGATGTGAGGTACAGTATCTGCATTCTTTCTAAGCAGCCACCAGGGGGCGACTCTTCTGAATCTCATAACATCTGGAGCTTTCCTTTTCCTGAGGAGTTTACTGTTCTGGTAGTTGATTTCAGGCCTTTTTGTTTGCTTTTAAAATTATGGGTCCCATCAGTGTTAAAAAGGAGGATAAACCTGGTTATGCTTCGTTGTGTGATTGACCTGTTGCTGACAACCCGTATCCATCAGTTTTTCAGTCACATCCGTGCCTTACAAATCACTTCAAGTCTCAGGTTGATCCTTCACACCGGGGCTTTTGTGTTGTCCACATTTGCATGTTTTGTTGTCTGTAAATATGACTTTTGGGTTGTTTTTCCTCTGATTTTTCATCTGACGGCTGCTTTTGTGCTGACAGAACATCTTACACGGGTCTCGTTTCAGTGCTAGACGTCATCCCACTCACTGCCCCATTAACCACTCTGATACAGCTCAGCTCTGTTTGTTTTGATAGCACAGCAGCGACACAGATGAATGTCTCTCTCTATTATGATTTCATTAACAGAGACAGTGTCATTTTCCCACTCTGTGCAGCTCATGGCCTCTGTGGTTTTCCATGGACTAGTCTGCCCAGAGACCCACTGCCTTCTTCTGCCTCCAGAGTGGGTTACTGGGGGATAAGTCTGGATGACCTCCCTGGTATACTGGAGGGGCAAGACCCAGGAGATAAAATGTGAATAAAAAGACAAAACAAATAGAACCAAAATGGAAATTTTACGATCTCACTCGAGGGAAATATTTTATTCTCCTCAACTGCCACAGTTTGAACAAGGTCAAAGCCATAAATATAAAAATGACAGGGAACCAGGCTCTATGAGACTACGTTTAAAGTCCATGTGTACGTGACAGTAACGGTTTTGACCTTGAGTTGTGATTTTTTTTCTTCAGAATACTATTTGACTTGACAAAAATCAGCTCAATGCCACAACAGAACAGAAATATGAATTCACAGATCCATTGGCCTAGAGGTGTCAAACATCAGCCCGCCATGTCTGACCCCCTGGAAGGCTTTCTAAATGTGCAGCGGTGCATAGATTTTGCACTTTTAACTGTTTTTCGAAAATACGTTTTATAGATTTTTCTATTGATTAAGACTTCCCTTGTTGCCATGCATGCAACACCAAATATTTTAGTTACGTAATAGAGAAATGATTAAATGACAGAAAAGTTTCCTTTTTCCAGTATCTACTATATCTAAAAGAAGAACATCATTATGAATACAGCTGCCATTGCCTGGTCAACCAGCTACCAGAGCTTTTTACAATAGATTTTACAATTTTATCATAAAGAAAACTGAAATGTATTGTTGAGATTGCACTTCTTTTTCTTACATTAATATATGTCAGGGATTAAATGTAAAGTTAGACACTCACAGAAAGTGGAGTTTCACTGGTCCGGCCCACTTAAGGTCACATTGCCCCTTATGCGGTAGTTTGACATCCTGCATTCATCAATCTGAGCACTACAGAGTTACAACATTTTGTACAAAAGGCCAACATTAAGGAGAAAGAGATCCACAGTGTGTTTTTTTGTCCTGTCTCTCTCCCCTCACCCCCAACTGGTCACGGCAGATGGCTTTCCCTACCTGAGGCTGGTTCTTCCTTTCTCTTAAAAGGAAGTTTGTTCTTCCTACTTTTGCCAAGTGCTTGCTCGGCAAAAGTAGGAGTTCATTTGATTTTTGGGTTTTTCTCTTTATTATTGTAGGGTCTACAGTTGTTATGATTTGTTGCTATAAAAATAAAATTGAATTGAACTTGATTCAGGCATACTTTTGTGTCATGTAGAACTCAGCCTGTACACTCTGCGAATCTTTTAAAAGTGGTCATTATGAGCTATGAAAAGGTTTCAATATGGCAGTGAAAACACCTCAGACAGTATACAAGATGGACATCGCTGCCGTGATGTCACCCATCGGTTGTGAAGTCCCACTTAAAGCCTCAAACATTTTCCCCATTGTGTTCTTGGTGTTTGAAACTGAATGTGTTGAGTGAAGGTGTGGGTCTGACTGCACAACCACACACTCTAAGTTTCAAACCACAGGCTAACAGACTAACGAACTGTGACTGAAAAGCCATTAGCCATTGGGGATGTCCTGAAATGTGCATGTCCTGAAATCAGTCGCAACTGATTTAGTTTTTTACAAATGTTTCCAGTAACAACCACAGGAGCAACAAAACTTTTAAACTTCCGCTCAGCCCTTTTCTTAACATGTCGATTGTTCTTTTTTCTTCCATAAAACAACCTTAAAATCTTAAATTCATATAAAAAAGTTCACTTTCCTGTAGATTTCACATTGTAAAGAAACATAAGTGATGTGGTTCAAATACAGTTGTTCTGTTTTTTGTTCTTTTAGACTTCTTGACCATTGTGGTTGGTTGCAATCATAGCATGTCAAAGCAACGTGTCTGCACATCCTGCGACGTCATTAATATGCAACACGAACACTACAGAAAAGATGGATGTTGAAGCAAATATATACTTTCTGCTTGGTCTGTAGCTGTTCGTCACACTCGGGGAACACAGTGTTGTTTTTTGTAGCCATTTTCTTTGTCGCCGAGTTTCAAACATGACGATTTTGATTTTCCTGAATGAGACACTCTCATGACTCATCGAGCTACTGACCAGCCAATCAGTGGCATGTAGTCTGATGATATCACATTTTAGTACCTTGTCCTTGTACCTAGTGAAAAAAACCTGCAAGCCTTGCCGAGTCGATTGAAGTAAGGTACTAATGGAAAAGGGTCTTTAGTGATTGTCTGGCAACCTCTGGCTGTGAGGGAAAAAATCTGCATATATGTAAATGTGTTGGTGAGTGGTTGCAGGAAGAGACTGGGTCAAATCAGTCAGAAACTGGGTGCTGCACTAAAATCTGCTTGTGACCGCTTTGGTTGCTAGCAGATTACCACCTGCATCTGTAGTTTGTACGAAAGATGCAGACTTGCCTGTACTCACCATTTTACTCTCCGAGCTGTAGTGTAGCTACGCTACCGACCAGAAACCAAATGCCAACTCATCACAGAATACACACTTTCCCCAGTTACCAAGGTGTCACTGACCCTCTCTAGGTTTGGGTGACTCGGGCTTTAACAACTGATACCAGGAACCACTCACGCCCAGTCAGGGAATACATATTTTTCTCTGTACAACTAACCGGTTTCATGGCCTGTTTGACTGAGCCCTTAGTTGCATTATTTAAATGGCTATAGAGAGGACACAAACTCAAAAGAACAAGTCAAGTCTTGGTGATCCTGTCCTCAGCAAGAAAACAGGCAACACAAACAGGGCACAGAGAATGTTTGCCATCAAAATAAAAGGTTGTGCTTTAGTGCTGTAACCAAGATTTTAGAAGGTTTAACTTTTATTCAAATGGTCTCTGTTTCCTGTTTAAGTGTGACACCACCTTAAGTGTGACACCAAGACAAAACGGAAATAAATGTTCTTAAATTGTTGAAGTTGTTAGGTGAGAAAGGATTTTTCATTCCATTGTTGCTTTTCAATAGTTGTACCCCACACTCATACTGAGGGTTGTTATGGTTGCATATTACTCACTGCGACACTGCACATCTAGCGAAGGGGAGCCTTGGCTGTAGTGGAAACAGAAATGCAAAACGGCTCACGTTCACTAACCCCCATCAACTCCTCCAGACCTACAAAACATTACGGTTGGCCCCCACTTATCTGCTGTATTTAAATTCACAATTCCTTATCCAGCCTACAGTTTACAAATGAGCACGAAGCTGCACGCTTGTGTTTGGGAGAGCGCTTTGTAGATAGAGTTTACAGCCGTGTGGTCTAAACTGTTTTTATTGTAGAACTCCGTGTTTCAAGGCTCCTACGTTTTTTTTTTTCAAGTTTTCTTTTGGTGTTTTGAAGCCAAGATTCATTTTTCTATTTTTGAAGTTTACCATTCTCATTCTGCAGAGCAGTAATTTTAGAAATGGCTCCATGAGCTGATTTACTGATACACAGAGGTCAGCAGTTTGATTTACTCACTTCCTGTAGTGCCTGCCTGTTATTTGTTCTCATGTTTTTTTTTTCTCTCTTTTAATGGTTTTTCATAGCCGGTAAACATTTCTCAGTGAAGATAGCTGTTTTTCCCCCCATGTTGTCTAATTGATAACTCTTCAGTCATGGAATTTTTATTCGACAATAATTTTCATCGAATTGTGGGATCAAAGAGATAAAATTGTTACACACACGGTTTTGATAACTAATTGATAATGATGGATAAAGTGTTTTTACTTTCAAATAACTATTTGGAGGGAGGCAATAATGTGGGTCGATAGTGATCTGTTAGTAGTTGATTGATTGTGTTCAGTCCAGCCTGAAATGACCTGTCAGATGGAGGAAAAAAATGAGGTCAGAGGTCATCAGAATCAGATCAGCGGAGCTCCTGCCCGCTGCCACTGTGGTCATCTCTCCCTGTGTCTCTGATAAAGACAAACAGTGTTTGTTTTCTGGTGGGTTTCTGCGTGTCGGAAGTGAAATCGGGCCGTCCTCCAAGAGCAACATGTGGAACTAGAAATAGAAGGTTGAGATTTGCAAGGGAGTTCTGATGGAAAGAAAACAGAAGATAGAAATGTTAAGAAAACTAAAGGGAAGCAGAATATCTCCTACTGGGCTGCAAGGAGTCTGCTATTGCTGTGCCGAGTTCAGTCAATGCTTTCAAGTAAAAGAACAGCAGTAACCTCAGTTATCAAAGCTTTGTCACAGCACGAGATACTTACAGACTATGCAGCACCAAAGAACAGTGTTAAAATGATCTATTATTACACTTGATGACTGAACTCATACCCCCCCATCATCGTTCGCTGTCAGCCCATTTGTTATTAAAGTGCTGGAATGTGTCTGGTACTTCATCATGGCGAGCGTCGCTGAGCGGTCACTCTGCAGCGGGAGACCTCATGACCGAGCTACGCTCTCACCCACCAACTCAAAGATGTTGCAACAAAAAACCCAGGAAAAAAGATGCAATCCGGATAAATAGACTAAACTGTAATGAGACAAAGATGAAGATGTCAAAAGAGGCAGTGGTGATGGATTCAGAGTTGGTCTATTGGGCAATAATCTCTAAATGTATGAAGGAATATGTATGTAATATAACGAGTATCATTTTCTTTTTGTTTTTAACTGCTATGCCAAGGCTGATCTCGCACTGCATTTACTGCCTAAGAATATACATCCATAGTTTAGGGATTTCAAAATGTGGACAATGAAAAAAATATACCAATGTCAACAAAATGAAAACTGGATTTGTATGACTAAAGAGCTGTCATAATGGCATTGTAATTTATGGTTCCCTAGGGTTAAACTAGTAGAATTTTAGACACCCTATATCTCAGTTCAGATGCATAGAGGTACCACACCTTCATGTAACACGTGGTTGCTTCTGTAAATTGTGAATTTTGACAGGGTAGTGTTTGCAGTGCTGATATCATCGTCAGGGTTTTAAGTTTTGGGATGTTTTTAGTTTTCTGTGACCTCGTGATTGCCGCTTTTGGATTTTGAGATGTTGGTTTTTTTGTTGCATTCTCCCTCAAGCTGTGTGTACTTCCTTGTGGTTCATCTGTGGTTACCTTTTGTTAGATCAGCTGTCCTTGACAGTTGACTGAGATCATCGCGCTTCCTTCTGCATTTTATGAACATTTGCAACTTGGGCTTTTCCTGTATATGTGTATTCTATCAGGCTTGATATTCCTGAAACCAGGTAAGTAGTAAGTAATGGCACCAGTTCTGAGTTGAACTTGTCCTTAAGATCCTAACGGCGTGTGTTTTAATGACAGATCTACTAACCAGTCACAAGTGGTTGTTGGCAGAGTGAGCTGAGTTGGAAGAAGCCATAAACTGCTAAATATCTGTAAAGTCTTTCACAGGACAGAAATCTGTTTGTTTTTGTTTGGTGTGTGTGTGTGTGGGGGGGGGGGGATATGGCTGTGTATAATAGGCTCAGAGCTACACTAGATAATTGGGGTTTGATCCATGATTCTAATGGCAGAGTCATGGAAAACTTGTCCTGTAGCATTAGCCACAGTTTATAATACTAGTTTGGAATGTTGCTTTTTTCCTTTGTCCTAAAACAAAACGCTTTGTTGACCAGCCAGTGAACCCAACACACATATAAACACATGTATGCAGTCCTTCCTCTGTCTGAGATCTGTTTCAGTGTTTCTGCCAGTTTACTTGCCAAATGTATCATTGCCAGAAGGGTAATCTGTTCTGGTCTGACTCCCTATTAGCTACTTTATAGTCCCGGTTGGCTGACTGAATCTCGCTCGTTATGAGCAGGTGACAAGGACAAGATGAGGATGGAGGGCAATGCTTGATCCCTGTCACTACAGTCTGGTTAGCCCAGTGTGGAAGGGTGGGGGGTAACATTTAGTTTTCTGTGTTGAGTGTAGCACTTGCATTAATACTATAAATCTGGAGAACTTTATACATATTACAATATGCTATGTAATCAAGCACTTGGCGACAGTAGAAAGGAAAAACTCCCTTTTAACAGGAAGAAACCACAGAACCAGACTCAGGGAGTGGCAGCAATTTACCTCGATCAATTATGATGTGAAACTTACTTACTACTAAACCTTACAACCAAAGAAGCGAGTAACTTTTTAATATTTTATTTTTCTGAATTTTTATTTTTATTTATTTATTTTTTTGACAAAGGGGGGATTTTTTTTCTTCTTTCTTTCTCAAGTAAAAAAAAGTTATTTTCTGAGAAATGTTCTCTCTGCTCGACATTGTTTCAAAACTCATCTGGAAACAGAATTGTGTTACGGGAGGAAAAATGAGATATCAATGAGAATGAGCGAGAGAAAGGAGACGACAGGTGTGCGCACATGAAAACTTACAATCAACACTGTTATCATTATTAAAAACATGAGAAATCTCTGGCTGCTTCATTTTCCATTTAATATAAGGTACTTCAGAGTACCTACTTTTCATTTCCTTTATAATATGTCGGATTATTGGGCAAATAAAAGAAAAACCTGATCATCAAAACAAGCTGGCTATGAACTATTACCAAACATTGGCACCCACGAGTCTATAATTTGCTGATATATGCATGACAACAAGCAATACAGCCCAGAAATCCTGCAAGAGGCCAGGTAGACCCCAGGCAGGTCACCAGTCCCTCCCAGAGAGCCAGAGTAACAACACAGACACCTGGGAGACCAAGGTCAAAGTTCAAATGTTCTTGCACCTTTCCCCCGCCCCCGCTTTGTGTTTCTCATTTCAACAGTGGTCTTGTTTGATGCCGTGAATCAGAGGTTACTTTGACTGTAGCACAACATCAAAACATACTCCATCAGCACCCAGCTGTTAGATCCCACTGTGGCCTTGACTGGTCTAGTTTCATTGTGTATTCTTTGTTGCATTTCACGCTCGTCTCGGTCCTTTTATCTTTCTCCATCCTGGTTTTATGTGGTTTTGGGTACAAGCAAGAGTTATCAGTACCTGTTAAACCTGGTGAACCTAGGGAAGGGTCAAGCATTGGCTAAAGGCACAGAGGGGTTGATATCAGTCTGTTTATTTATCTTTTTTATAGACGTGTTTTACCCATAGACTCGCCTTATCAGACATGAGTCCGTTCTGGTTTTGTGTGTTTATAAAACTGCTGTTTTTGTATTTTTCTCCATGCCAGTGCCTGCATTTCCTCTGAACGTGACCTGTGTAAAGGTTACAGACTACCTGCAGTGTTTCCTCAATTTCACCTAAAAATGCAGCAATGGCCAAAAAACTTTAATGAGCCTGATTAATGAGCAGTTCTTTTCAGTCTGTTTTAGCATCAGGCAAATTTTAGTGTCTGGCGAGTTAAATCAAAGCCATCTCAAGTGGGTCAGATGTTTGGATCTATTTTCAGATGTATATTAACTCATGTCTACAGCTTCAGATTGTGTCGGTGGATTTGGCTGGATATTAAGGAGAGAGCAGTGATTTGTTGCTCTTCTATTCAATGCTGAAAATATACATACATACTGATTTGGAAGTCGTTCCCTCAGCCGTCTGCTCAGAGACAGAGATAGTATCTTTGAAGAATTGTCTGCAACAGCCAGAACATAACTTACTTTGCACAGCCTGCTAAAGCTGATAGCACGCCAACATCTGTGTGTGCGTGTGACTGTGTCTGTATATCACTACCTCTCCCTCTGTCCTCTTCTTCACATCTGCTTCAGCAAAAACATCTAAAAAGTGTTCATAGAAATCCACATTTCCACAGGAACAGCGAATACATTAATTATATCTGAACAACTTACAAATAAGTAACAATACATTGAACCATTTATGTTCCTTTGAATATCTGGTCTTATAAGAGTGAGATATGTCAGTAGCGAAGTTGCCCTCATTAATATTTTTATATAATCTGTAAATCAAATTATGTGTAACACTAAGACAGCCACAGCTTGGTTTTATTTTTATTTATATTTTTTTTTTATGTCTTTCGGCTTCTTGTTTTGTTTTAAAGCACACATTTACATTTTTTCTCCATTGAGGATTTTATGCTGACTGTGCATACTCTACACTCGTTCAAGAGCATGAATGGTAAATTAATTTTTTTAGTCTTAAAAACCAATCGACTGATTACACATTCAGCTGTTCATGCACACATTCACTTCAGTTTTATTTATACAGTTTTAAGTTGCCTTGAGTTGCTTTTATTGAAAAGACCCTACAATAATACAGAGAAACCCCCAAATCTCTATCAGAACCAGGCTCGGGGAGGGGCGCCCATCTGCTGTGACCCGTTGAAGGTTGAGGGGAGGAAGACGGGACAAATGGGACAAGATTAATAATAACTAATGATTGAAAGCAAAGAGGTGTATAAACACAGAGAGTGAAAAAGGTGAGTAAGGAAGAAACACTCATCATGCGAAGCCCCCAGCAGCCCAGCCCTGTTGCAGCGTAACTAAGGGATGTTTTGGGCTCACCTGGACCACCCCTAACTATAAACTTTCATTGGTTCAACACTTTAGTCTGTGCTCTCTATGTTATGTGCAGATAACACACATGTATGTTCATGTACTGTATTATTTTAAACAGTCTCCCTTGCCAATTTTTTCTGTTTTATTTATAATAACTTGATATACATTACAGTGTTAGAAGAGGCCAGTGTCAAGCATAACTTTAATGATCCTTGCTTCCCTGAATTCCAGCAGTTGAGTTATGTCGAGCTGCAATTCATTTTACTATTTCTTTCTTTCTCTGTGTGTGTGTGTGTGTGTGCGTGTGTGATCACAGTTGGTTCAAGGTTGTCTAAAATATGAAAAACTGAGAGCGCAGCTGGTACTACCACACTCTTAAAGCATTCTGGGACTGCATATCCACCATCTGGGGCCGGGCCGTTATTTGCGCCCTGCTTTATCATTTGTAAAGTGGCCGGTGTTTATTCAAATAGCTTCAGAGAGGCAGAGACTTCACTCTGTTCCAGGTCAGTCTGGTCCAGCACCTGTGTTTGCAGGGAGCGCCTGTCCACTGTGGCTTGTAAATTTGTGATTAGAATTGGCCAAAGAAAACATTATTTGGAGGTCAAAGGTCATGGCAATGGCATTAAGTTCACTTAAAACTATTAATTACCAGTGTCAGTAAAAAAAAAAAAGAAAGAAAAAGGTGCGACCAGTGCGTGACCTTTCCCCATCTTCTTGTGGTTCTCAAAGTTGGAAGCTGGAAGCAGTTCATGTTTAACGAGGTAACAACACACTCACTCCATACCCACCACCACCACCTCCGGCTCAACTGTGCCCCACCTGCAGGGGTTTTAATCTCCACTCTGAGGCTTGCCGAATACTTTCAGAGGAACTGCTCTAATCTGCAAGTTATGAAACCCCAGGAGAGTTTCAACAGAAACGCGCACACTCCAAAGCCAACTTTAACATGCAAATTGTCCAACCGCCCTACAAAACTGTTGCTGAGTCAGTTTTTTGCATTTAGCACGTGTGACTCATCTTTCTTCATCATCTTGCCTCCCTCTTGATGATACTTCTGTTTTTCCACCGAGGAACAAAATGCAAGTTGATGAATATGTGGTGCACTCCCTGTTGTGTAACCAGCTGTGCTTTACTGTTGCTCTTTGCTCCTTTGCATGACTCTGGATGCGTCTTTGAGAGAAATCTGCTTTGTTTAGCTGGAGAACAATATGGCAGAGACTAACTTCTTCTTCCGCCTGAAGCGCAAGGAGGAGTGCAGTAGTTAGCCTAAGACGAACTGCATATATGTACCATTGTATCTCCTTTTGTGTGTTGGCGTAATTTTCATAAAATTGCATTTTATTAATGACGATTGGCAGAAACAAAGTCATAATGAAAAAAAATGATATCAGTTACCATATTGCTGGCCAGCTGCATGCTGCAGTGCTCATCCTTGCTCCATATCAGTAAATAGCTCAAACGGGAGGATCCAGGGTGAACGCACACAAACACACACACACACACACACTCTTACTTGCAGCACGTCTGTAGGAGAGCAGGGAGGACACATTTTGGCCCCGGCTAATCCAGACACAACCTGCTGAAACAAAAGAGGGCTTCATATGCATAAATATCTGACACAAAGGTATAAAACACACCTGAGTAAACATGAACACACACAGATTTACACAGTTAAATGTTCTAGTTAATTCTGCATGGCATCAAAACATCATCATATTCTTTAAATAAAAGGGGAAAAACTTGAAATGAGTTCTTAATTTAAAGACGCTCCACCTTAATGCCAGTCTGCTGGGAAAACAAAGTATTCCTCGGGTCACTGGGATCTCTGTGTTTCTAGAGAAAACATTGGGGCTAAGGTTGTCGAGTTTTCATTTGAAGATAATTTGTTGTTCGTGGAGCAGGAATGTGTTCCATTGGCCGCGGGGGCCATCAATCTTTAAACCAGATTGGTCGACTGGTCAGATGCCTGAGAGCTCCTCGGGGATAAGAGGCAGCCATGTTAAAGTGGAGAGTGAAAGTGAGCGTGATTCTTTGTGTGAAGGAAGAAAAAAGAACAAACAGGAGAAGAAAAAAAAGAGGGGACGAGGTAGCGGAGACTGACCTGAACATGTTCCTGAGACTATCCTGTAGCGCGCTGCTGGCTTCTTTCTCAGCCCGAGTCCTATCAAAGATCAGAAGGCTTATCATGATGGATCAGAGGACATTTATCAGCAAAACACAGAACAAAAGACGCAAATGTGTGTTTGTGTTCGTCACTGAAGCTGAGAGGACTCTCAGACTGTGAGAATGTTAACACCAAAGATTACAAGAAGAGTGACCTCTGATATAAAATGTCCACAAACTCACGCTGGTTTAATGTAGGGCCTTAATGGACAGCTCTGATCATTACCACTTGATAAATAGAACACTAACACTAAAGATGGCTTTACTCATTTGGCTGATAAACTACAACTGACTGAAGTAAAGATGCAGTAATATTAATTGCAATTAAGGGGAAATAAAGAGTGATTTTACAGTACAAAATAATCTTTCTTCATCTTAAACTAAGCTGTGACAGCCCCCTTAGTTCATCCAGTGTCCGAAACAAGCTGCTTTAACTCTCCCTTAAAGACAAGAAGAGATCCCCTCTCATTTACATCACAGAGATAGAGTAAAAGAAACAATAATTAGTCTTACTCCCAAACTATGAATGTGAATTATGAATTGTTATCTCAGTTAGCAGCGGCAGCATCTTCTCCTGTGTGGCTGTGTGAACACAGAGGAAGAAAGAAACGAAGAAGGAGAAACACTTTCAGGTTCAGAAGAGCTGTTGCTAGTTTGCTACCTAATCTTAACATAAAGTTGCCTGACCTCCTGGTCCCATGTCAGAATAACAAATAAGTTAAAATGTACACAATTCACTTAAATCACCAGTTACATGTGCAACATGTTTTGAATATGAATAGTCTTGCTGAAGAACAGAAATGAAAACATCAGGTGGGAACAGGTGATGCACATTTGAGCAGAAGACTCCAAACAAAAAATATGAAAGTTGCCTGATATTCAACCAGAATTATGAACTCATTAAACTTTTCCCAAATACAGACATTTCTACCATAAATCAGGGCAGAAAAGATACAGGTCACTCCACGATACTCCAGCAGAATGCAAAAAATGAAGTGTGTGACGCTCTAAATATCCTGGTGGAAGATGGATAATAATGAAAGTGTAAAAGCAGGGCATGGCTAACCCTCCGCTGCTAATCACAGCATGCATTTTTCTAAAACAGAGACTGTTTCCCCCTCTCACCTCCTTCACCCTGAAAAGGCCACCTAAAATTAAAGTATCTTTCCTTACTTCTACCGCTCAGTAGGATAAAACATCCTGTAGTTAAGATTAAAACTAGACTGCATTTTATTAGCTCCATTATCAGGCAGTTGAATCTTTGTGTCGCAGTGCAGTGGCTATATTGTTACGGTCCAGCCATGCATGCATACGGAGGCAGGACTCCTGCACCCAATAAACTCATCATAACTCGAAGGATTTTTCAGCCAGTTTTCAAGTTGTTTGGTTTGGTGCTCGCTGGTGTAGATGACGACACTGATGAAGACTGTGAATTTTCCTTCAGAAGGAAGAAATGAGACAAAGTAAAGCACATGTGTTTTCTTACCTGCGTCTTATTTACAGATTCACGGATATTTTGCTTAGAGGATAATGCACAGTCACACGGACTCACACTTCAATACCGAGCCATTCTTTTAATTCCCAACATGTCAGCCACAGTTTGCTCTGAAACAACATAAGCCATTATAATAAGAACAAAAACAAAACACTAAACAGCGTGTAATGGTACTAATGATGTAGCAGGGGCTCGCCTTTCTTTTGGCGACAAACTTTAGGGTGGGTAATTTGGGATAAAACTCCTGGATTTGACTGTAAGTCAGTTTAATGTTCTCTAAAGTGATGGAAACACGACTCCGTGTGTGTCGGCCTGCACGTCTGGATGAGTGCACATCTACTCCTCTTTCCAAGACTCTTGTTGACGGCTGAACAAAGTAGTCTGACGCGCCGAATTCTCCTCATGACAAGCACTTTTAACACCGCGCACCTCCTGCCTCCCTCATCCTCTCCTCCTGCTAACCTCCCTCCCTCTCTCTCTCTCTCTCTCTGTTCCTTGTGGAGTTGAAGAGTTGAATCGTGGGTCAGCAGTTCTCTTGCGCAGAGAGCCAGACTAGATTTCCAGATGGTGAAGTCACCATCTATCTCTCCTCATCAGCTTAACACAGATACACCCAAACTCATACAGCAGGCAGCCACATTTAACCAGTGCGCAGAGAGTAAACAACAACACACTGCTGCTGTCTAACCATGTCTGTTTACTCTGATGTACAGGGTGTTAAGCAAATTGAGTCATGTCAGTGCTATAATTGGTTCCAGAGGAGGAGCGTGATGGGAAGAAAAGTGCTGAGTGGACACTTCCGTTAAGAGGGGGAAAACCCACTTTAACTGTGATACTTTAAAGCTTCAAACTGTGTGTGTGCTTGGGTCCACTGGTGGCAGTTTGCCAGCATCTCCGGCCTGCAGAACATCCATTTGTCTTCAAAGAGAAGAGCAAGCAGACTAAAGAAAATACAAATACATCTCAAAATCAAGACATCATTTTAAAAGTTGGACGTCTTGTTTGAGAAACAAGGTGTCTTATTAAATGCTGAAGACTAAATGCGTGCAGCTGTTTGGCACCCAAACATCAGCTTCCAGTGGCTTTGGGAACTTTGTTTTCACTTCTTTTCTCGTGTTTGTGTCCAGATGTGGTCTGTTTTACACGAGGATGATGGGGAGGAAAAAAATGTCTAAGTTCTGGAGAAGCCTGTTAAAAATAAACAGAAACTTACCGAAACTGGTGTCTGGTACTGTGTGTCCGTGTATGAGCATGTTGTCATGACAACAAGACAGCTGGCAACACCAGGAGCATCAGTCAGAGTGAGATAACCATAAATAGGCGGCGGTATCGCCGAAGACAGCACAGGGGGAATCTTAGATTTTAATGTATGTTTGGAATATGTGAACACTGGAGCTGAGAGGAGGCAGCGGTACTATGACGTGACTCTTTTCATGTTGGCTCCAGACTTTCTTAGTCTGGACCAGGCAAAAAGGTCAGCACGCTGAGTGATTTCAAGCTTTACAGTCAAATAAAAACAATGCTGATGACGATTTTTATAAATATATTTAAAATAGCTGTTTGATTTACATGAAGCATGTCGGTCACATTATTTAGATGGAGAGGATGGAAGGAGACTTCAGAGATGTGGCACATCGTTCAGTTAAATCCATCAGCACGAAGATGGAAACTAATTTCTATCTTACACTCTTATGCAAATTCTAGAGGTTGAGGTCATCGTGATAAGCGGTCGTCCGGCTGAGTTCCTGAAAGCTGCAGCCGAATAAGCAGGGGACTATTAAGTGTGCCAGCAGGGCCGGAACCAAGAGGTGGCCACTGCTCTCACCACCGTTTCATCACCTCCCAAACGGGAGTCAGTCTCCTTAGAGTTATATATTAATATGTACAACTTTACAGAATTAAGCAGCATGTGTACACACTTCCTGCTATGGATCGATGTCCCCTTAATAACAGCTGAATTTCTTTATCAGATATCCATCCAAATACTGGAGATAAGGGCATGAAGCTTTGATTGACAGGCATAAAGGCTTCGATTATAGACATAAGTATTGCTGTTATTCCCTAACTGCCAGTTTCAAATTTAGCAAATATGCTCCAACCTTAGTCAGCAATTAAAAAAAAAAGAAAGAATAAACACTCCAACTTTGCGACAGTGATGCAAAGAATAACCAAATAAATGGACTGTGCTGCAAACAGCAAATCACAATGCAGAAAACAAACATTAACATTAGTTTCTGTTTAACAATTTGGTTTCAATCTTCCACAGCATGTCTTCTATCCTGTCTTCCTTCTCTCACCCCAACCGGTCGCAGCAGATGGCCCCGCCCCTCCCTGAGCCTGGTTCTGCTGGAGGTTTCTTCTTGTTAAAAGGGAGTTTTTCCTTCCCACTGTCGCCAAAGTGCTTGCTCATAGGGGGTCATATGATTGTTTTTCTCTGTATGTGTTATTGTGGGGTCTACCTTACAATATAAAGCACCTTGAGGCGACTGTTGTTGTGATTTTGCGCTATATAAATAAAATTAAATTGAACTGAATTGAATTGAATTGAATTTCAGGCTGGTTACATCTATAAATATTTCGTAGCTTTGCCAATAAGTGCAAGTCAGTCCTCAAACCATGGCAACAATGTGAAACTCAATTTTCAATTAAATCCAGTTAGTGCCAAATCACAACAAGAGTCACCTCAGTGCACTTTATATTGTAAGGTAAAGACCCTACAGTAATACACAGAAGACTCAAACAGTTTGACAACCCCCTATGAACAACCGCTTGGTGATAGTGGGAAGGAAAAACTCCCTTTAAACAGGAAGAAACTTCCAGCAGAACCAGGCTCAGGGAGGGGAAGTCATCTGCCGTGACCGGCTGGAGGTGCAGAGAAAACGTTCCATAGCTATTCATTTCATCTGCTCCTTCCATTGATCCACAGGTCTTATGGTTGTGTCTCTTCGCTGGAAGCTTCAGTCAACAGCCACTTTATTAGGTACATCTCTGCAACCTGTGCAGTCCGATACTTTTCCAAAATCCTGCGTTTTCAGTCTCTATTGACAATTTTGCGCAGAAAGTTGATTTTTACTTTATGGAATGATAGTTGGTGGTACTGATGCTGAAAAGAGATATTTTATCCACCCCATTATCATACATAATTTTTGTTTTTATCTTAAAATTATAAAAGTAAAATATGCGTATTTGCAATATTCTTAATCTTCTCACATTTCACATTGAATACACTGGCCCAGTAGATATATTTTATCACGATAATTAGCAGAGGTGTAGAGCTATTAGAGTAGCTTTGCATGATTCACACTTTAAAATAATCCTTATTTATCTTATACTGGGCATTGGAGTAGGATTTCAGTTAATCCACTATCTGAAACAAAGACAAAGCCGGTGTCGTCAGATTGGCTGTCTCTAGCAAGCAAATTATTTTAACAGCAGATGGGCGGAGCTTCTGGAGCTGTGCCTGAGATGACAATACATCTGCTCTTACAGGAACCGTATAGAGCCAGGATTTCTGTTCCAATTTGGAGCAATCAGAAGTCGCAGGTTATTTGTGCAAGTAACAGATTACTTACACATGCAATGACATAATTTGACATTTGGACATGTTTAATTTGAGCGTCCTGGAATCTAGGACACACATATGACAGAAAATTGTTTATCTGTGTGAGCAAGCTGACTCTACTCAACAGTGTTGTGTCACCCTGACCTCAATTAAGGAACATATAAGGCATGTCAGTTATAGTCAAAACATTTCAAAATATACACTACATACAGATTTTTCTGCACTTAATCCCATGCAGGGTGGAGCTAGCATAGGGAAGCGCCGTCTTTGTGAATGACTTTTTCTGTTGCAGTGTGGAGGCACTTCATCACAGTCGTCCTCCTCTCTCTCCCCCTCTGTGTCTTTGTGTCATCCAAAATTATAGCCGCAGGGTCATAAACTGGTCTTGAGCTTGTTTCTTGTGGCTTGTAACATGCGGAAGTTGGCGTGGCTGAAATGTGGGAGGCGGGAGAAGAAAAGAGTTTCTCTCCTGGAAATAGCAGTGTAAACTGCCAATATTAGTTTTTGATTGGTGATGTAGGCATTAAGAGCTAAATTAACAAATACGTGGTGACAGAGGTGCGTCTAGAGGGAGGGCCTTGGGTGTCACTGGCTCCCACCCAAAATAAAAGCCCACTCCACAAACAGTGACGTTGAAGTGGAATGGAGGATTTCCCATGGTGGAAATGTAATTTATTACATTCACTTTAAATACTTTACTAAGGTACAAATTTGGTCATACCTGTGTGTTTTTTAGTATTTTCTTCCTCCTGCTTCTCCTCCAAAATGTATCATTTGTCCTCCATATTATTTATTTTATGCTAGTTTTTAATCATTTTACATACTTTATTTAGATTTTCAAACATAGACAAACCTACCCAGAATTATATAAAAAGAATTCAAATTGTATAGAGCTGGAAAATTAATTAATAAAAAATTAATTAAAATTAATCAATATTTATGAACCAGTAATATAATGTATATATCATGTTTATATTTTGTTGCAGTCAACTCATCCTGTTGACTGTACTTTGGTGTTTTTCTTTCCTGTCATTACAATTTTGAATTTGTCAGTGAATTTGTTCATAATGAGTATAATAATAATAATACATAATCAATTAGATTTTTGCTTTGATTTTATTAGTGCTTTTTAAAAATATGTTTTGTAGCTTCAACGTTTCCCTGTCAATAGTACCCAAATTCATCTATGCAGCAATTTATGCAGTTGATATTAATTTTAAGTACTATACAGCATCAAGAGGAGTAGTTGTACTCTAGTCAGTCATTTTAATTAAAATAGACTCCATTGCCGCATCCATTATCTGAACGGAGAATTTCCCAAAACGGAAATCATCAGAAGGTTGAAGGCCCCACCAACTCTACCCGGCACAGCTGGGGGATGCCCTGGTCATGTCACACATGGAAAAAGAGAGTTGGTACTGCTACACTGCAAGGCCCAGTCCAGGCGGCAGTGACCCTGCTGGGAGTGATGCATGTGCTGATGTTGCTGTCCAATTCTCAGCTGGAAGGTTTACATCATAAAGGTGTTACCTTTGGTCCTGAAACACAGAGAGCAACTGTCACATACCAGCTTGCCCTGAACATAGCATGAGGCAAACTGTGTGCTCTGCCTGCCTGTAGCATGTCTTTAGCTTCACCGGTTTTTAGTTGAGAGTCAAAGTTTGGTACTTGTTGCCAACAAAATGTCAGACTGGTCTCCATCAGTGCTAACCTTTGTCAGAGGCTCTATTCA